>NC_084620.1:67674578-67772078 GCF_033978795.1 Nerophis ophidion
TTGATAGATTGATTGATACTTTTATTAGTAGATTGCACAGTTCAGTACATATTCCGTACAATTGACCACTAAATGGTAACACCCCAATAAGTTTTTCAACTAGTTTAAGTCAGGATGTAAATCAATTCATGGTAGGTGACGTTTTTATTCCTAGGAACACCAAGTCTACCGTCAAGCATGGTGGTGGTACAGTACATATTCCGTACAATTGACCACTAAATGGTAACACCCCAATAAGTTTTTCAACTTGTTTAAGTCGGGGTCCACGTAAATCAATTCATGGGAGGTGACGTTTTTAATCCTAGGAACACCACGCCTACCGTCAAGCATGGTGGTGGTATTATTATGCTCTGGGGCTGTTTTGCTGCGAATGGAACTGGTGCTTTACAGAGAGTAAAAATGATTACCTCCAAATTTGTCAGGACAACCTAAAATCATCCGCCTGGAGGTTGGGTCTTGGGTACAGTTGGGTGTCCTAACAGGACAATGACTCCAAACACACGTCAAAAGTGGTAAAGGAATGGGTAAATCAGGCTAGAATTAAGGTTTTAGAATGACCTTTCCAGAGTCCCGACTTAAATGTGTGGACAATGCTGAAGAAACAAGTCCATGTCGGAAAACTGTATCAATTTTGTCAAGAGGAGTGCTCAAAAATTCACTCAGAAGCTAATGAATGGCTACCAGAAGCTCCTTATTGCAGTAAAACTTGCCAAGGGACATGTAACCAAATATTAACATTGCTGTATTTATACTTTTGACCCAGCAGTTTTAGTCACATTTTTAGTAGACCCATAATAAATTCATAAAAGAACCAAACTTCATGAAGGTTTTTGTGGTTAGTGCTTTAATAGTGTTACCCTTTAAAATCGTTTTTAATCATATTTATTATTTATATTTATATTTTGTTTTTATTCAGTCATTGGTGGAGCTAAGGATATTTGAATAGTGTTTTTAATATTGTTGTGCAGCACTTTGGAAACATGTTTGTTGTTTAAATCAGTGGTCCCCAACCTTTTTGTATCCGCGGACCGGTCAATGCGTAATAATTTGTCCCGCGGCCCGGGCGGGGGAGAGAACCTTTTTTTTTTTTTTTTTTTTTTCTTTGTCATGAAAAAGGGACGTTTCTGTGGTTGGTGAAGTAATTGTAAGTGTATATTGTGTTTTTATGTTGATGTAATAAAAAATAAAAAAAGAATAAAAAATTCTACTGCGGCCCGGTACCAATTGGGTTGGGGACCACTGGTTTAAATGTGCTATACAAATAAGGTGGATTGATTTATGTGCTCCAATCACTCTATCACAAAAAATAAGAGTTGTAGAAATTATTGGAAACTCGAGACAGCCATGACATTATGTTCATTACAAGTGTATGTAAACGTTTGACCACAACTGTGTGTGTGTGTATATATATATATATATATATATATACACACACACACATGTATATATAACTAGCAGAAGAAGGCTGTTCTAAAAACATCCCAGAGGACACCTCAGTGTTAGCCGCTCTGACCTCCCTCCCTCCAACACCTGGGAATTGAACTCTGCTCGTAATCCCTGCAGAACGACTCCAGTCCTATAAACACAACAACACTACACCCTGGACAATGGACATATGCACACACACACACACGCCTTCACTACTCATTGAATCCCTTAGGGGTGATGGACGGCTGAGCAGTCTTTTTCTGTCTCCCTGTGATGTATGTCTGCTTTTCAATGGGATTGTGCTAAAAAATCTGATTTTCCCCTCGGGGACTAATAAATTAAAAGAATGATGAATGTATATATATATGTATATATACAGTACAGGCCAAAAGTTTGGACACACCTCCTCATTCAATGTGTTTTCTTTGTTTTCATGACTATTTACATTGTAGATTGTCACTGAAGGCATCAAAACTATGAATGAACACATGTGGAGTTATGTACTTAACACAACAAGGTGAAATAACTGAAAACATGTTTTATTTTCTAGTTTCTTCAAAGTAGCCACCCTTTGCTCTGATTATTGCTTTGCACACTCTTGGCATTCTTTCGACGAGCTTCAAGCACACCTGTGAAGTGATATCCATTTCAGGTGACTACCTCTTGAAGCTCATCGAGAGAATGTCAAAAGTGTGCAAAGTAATACTCAGAGCACAGGGTGGCTATTTTGAAGAAAGTACAGTAAAAAACATGTTTTTAGTTATTTCACCTTTTTTTGTTAAGTACATAACTCCACATGTGTTCATTCATAGTTTTGATGCCTTCAGTTACAATCTACAATGTAAATAGTCATGAAAATAAAGAAAACACATTGATTGAGGAGGTGTGTCCAAACTTTTGGCCTGTACTGTGTATATATATATATATATATATATATATATATATATATATATATATATATATATATATATATATATATATATATATATATATATATAATGTGTGTGTGTGTATATATATAAGTATGTATGTGTATATATTTATGTATGCATATGTGTATATATGTATATATATATATGCATATGTGGCTATGTATGTATGTATGTATATGTTTAGTATATATGTATGTACATCTATGTATAAATGTGTATATATATACACAAATACATGTATGTATTTGTGTATATGTTTATGTATGTAAAACTGTATATGTATACAGTATATATTTATATGTAAATATGTTTATATATGTAAAAGTATATATATATATTTTTTCATACATAAACATATATACATATATATACTTTATATACATATGTATACATATATACATGTATATATGTATGTATACATATATATATGTTTATGTATGACAAAAAAAAAAATATATATATACTTTTACATATATAAACACACACACATATGTATATATATATATATATATATATATATATATATATATATATATATATATATATATATATATTGCATTGGTTTTGAAAAGGAAAAATGGCTCCCGCAAGCTTTTTTTTTTTTTCCAGTGTGGCCCTCTGTGGAAAAAGTTTGGACATCCCTGCACTATGTTGAAATCAATCATGATCAATTATAAATGTTAAAATCATTCTTAATATTATTAATTACAATTCGCTATAATAACATTTTGAGGTGGCGACTTGTCCAGGGTGTACCTCGCCTTCCGCCCGATTGTAGCTGAGATAGGCGCCAGCGCCCCCCGCGACCCCGGAGGGGAATGGGCGGTAGAAAATGGATGGATGGATTTATTTACATTTGTATTATTTTAGTGCATTGCCTGAAATTGTGTTGATTGGACCTCATTTGTGCAGATCAACTTCATATTGTGAACATATGTATAACAATATAAGTCAAATTATGTTTTTAAGTTGCTTTAAATATGCTTTTTTTTGGTGTTTTTTATTGTCGAAAAGCAGGAGGTGAGAGGTCAAGTTTGTCCTGCGCGTTCTTCAGCATCAGTGCGCCCTCATGCGGTGGAAACAGGTACAACATCTGCCTCTTGTCAGGTAAATATTGATGCACTGAAAAGTTGGGTAAATTGCAGTTTTTTTTAACACCAAAGGAGTAATTATAGCTGTCCATTCAAAACGTGAGTTTAAGAGTATTTTCTGTGGTGGGATGTCTCAGTAAATAAGTATAATTAGTGAAGGAGCATCAAAGGATGAGAAGTTTTATTACAGAGGACAAAGTGCATATTTTATGCGTCACTGTCTTATTCTGTAGACTGCACTTTAGAACCTCAGGGGCCATGATATTAATCAATTCTGCTTTCAGAAATGCATTTGCTTAGAATATTATCTCCAATTCAGGGTAAGAAAATGTAACAAAAGAGAGCTGTGATTGGGAATTTGACCAAAACTATTTAAAAGATATAATCTCAGTAACTTTCACCCCTCCTTTTAACCACAAGGCAGCTCATATTAGCGACTTTTTTTCCCACATTTTTTGTTTTCTTCAAAGGCGTTCCTAACCCTTTTCACTACAGAAGAGTCCAGACCCTCTCAAATATTAACACTGAATTAGTAATCTTACACTTGATTTTAGTCACATCCAACAATTTTATCTAATATACTTACAGTTTAACAGGCTACAGCTTTTCAAATAATATGAACCGGTGCCTGTGATGAGGTGGCGACTTGTCCAGGGTGTGCCCCGCCTTCTACTGTAGCCGAGATAGGCACCAGCGACCCCAAAAGGAATCAATCAATGTTTATTTATACAGCCATAAATAACAAGCGTCTCAAAGGGCTGCACAAACCACGACATCCTCGATAGAGCCCACATAAGGGCAAGGAAAAACTCACCCCAGTGGGACGTCGGTGACAGTGACTATGAGAAACCTTGGAGAGGACTGCATATGTGGGCAACCCCCCCCCCCCCAGGAGACCGAGTACAATGGATGTCGAGCAGATCTAACATGATACTGTGAGAGTCCAATCCATAGTGGATCTAACATAACCGTGAGAGTCCAGTCCAAAGTGGATCCAATATAGTAGCGTGAGTCCCGTCCAAAGTGGACCCAGCAGGAAACCATCCCAAGCGGAGGCGGATCAGCAGCGGAGAGATGTCCCCAACTGACTCTGGACAAGCGGTCCATCCTGGGTCCCGAATCTGGACAGCCAGTACTTCATCCATGGCCACCGGACCGGACCCCCTCAACAAGGGAGAGGGGGACATAGGAGTAAAAGAAAAGAAACGGCAGATCAACTGGTCTAAAAAGGGAGTCTATTTAAAGGCTAGAGTATACAAATGAGTTCTAAGATGAGACTTAAATGCTTCTACTGAATAGGGGGTAGAAAATGGATGGATGGATGGAACCGTGCGTTAATCACAAATATTACAATCAAGGCTTATGTCAGTCTAAATAAAAAAATAAATACCAATCAAATATTCTGCGAAAGAGGGGACTCGTAAAAACAGATGGATAAAAAAATTGACTTACAATTTCGCAGTGCAAAAAACAAAATAAATAACAAAAATATATAAGTTTCTCAAATAAACTGTTAATAAAATTAAAATACAGCTTTAACACTTTTGTCATAATTTTTGCGCTTAAAAAGCCTTTGGCTTAAGCACCAGACTTTTTCCCTGTATGTTAGATATTGTCATTATACGAGCGGCATAGCTCGGTTGGTAGAGTGGCCTTGCCAGCAACTTGAGGGTTGCAGGTTCGATCCCCGCTTCCGCCATCCTAGTCACTGCCGTTGTGTCCTTGGGCAAGACACTTTACCCACCTGCTCCCAGTGCCACCCACACTGGTTTAAATGTAACTTAGATATTGGGTTTCACTATGTAAAGCGCTTTGAGTCACTAGAGAAAAAGCGCTATATAAATATAATTCACTTCACAATTCACATTACTGCCACAAGTGGTGGAAAAGTGTATTACAACATATTTGATGTTCAAACTCATAAACTTTATTTTTCTTTGCAAATAATCATTAACTTAGAATTTCATGGCTGCAACACGTGCCAAAGTAGTTGGGAAAGGGCATGTTCACCACTGTGTTACATCACCTTTTCTTTTAACAACACTCAATAAACGTTTGGGAACTGAGGAAACTAATTGTTGAAGCTTTGAAAGTGGAATTCTTTCCCATTCTTGTTTTATGTAGAGCTTCAGTCGTTCAACAGTCCGGGGTCTCCGCTGTTGTATTTTACGCTTCATAATGCACTACACATTTTCCATGGGAGACAGGTCTGGACTGCAGGCGGGCCAGGAAAGTACCCGCACTCTTTTTTACAAAGCCACGCTGTTGTAACATGCGGCTTGGCATTGTCTTGCTGAAATAAGCAGGGGCGTCTTTGATAACGTTGCTTGGATGACAACAAAACCTGTATGGACCTTTCAGCATTAATGGTGCCTTCACAGATGTGTAAGTTACCCATGCCTTGGGCACTAATACACCCCCATACCATCACAGATGCTAGCTTTTGAACTTTGCACCTATAACAATCCGGATGGTTATTTTCCTTTTTTGTCCTGGAGGACACCACGTCCACAGTTTCCAAATATAATTTGAAATGTGGACTTGTCAGACCAGAGAACACTTTTCCACTTTGCATCAGTCCATCACAGATGAGCTCGGGCCCAGCGAAGCCGGCGGTGTTTCTGGGTGTTGTTGATGAATGAGTTTTGCTTTTCATAGTAGAGTTTTAACTTGCACTTACAGATGTAGCGACCAACTGTCGTTACTGACAGTGGTTTTAGGAAGTGGTCCTGAGCCCATGTGGTGATATCCTTTCCACACCGATGTCGGTTTTTGATGCAGTACCGCCTGAGGGATCAAAGATCCGTAATATCATCCATTTCGTGCAGGGATTTCTCCAAATTCTCTGAACCTTTTGATGATTTCACGGACCGTAGATGGTAAAATCCCTAATTTCCTTGCAATAGCTCGTTGAGGAATGTTGTTCTAAAACTGTTCGACAATTTGCTTACAAAGTGGTGACCCTCACCCCATCCTTGTTTGTGAATTACTTAGCATTTCATGGAAGCTGCTTTTATACCCAATCATGGCACCCACCTGTTCCCAATTAGCCTGCACACCTGTGGGATGTTCCATATAAGTGTTTGATGAGCATTCCTCAACTGTATCAGTATTTATTGCCACCTTTCCCAACTTCTTTGTCACGTGTTGCTGGCATCAAATTCTAAAGTTAATGATTATTTGCAAAAAAAAAAAATGTTTATCAGTTCGAACATCAAATATGTTGTCTTTGTAGCATATTCAACTGAATATGGGTTGAAAATGATTTACAAATCATTGTATTCTGTTTATATTTACATCTAACACAATTTCCCAACTCAAATGGAAACGGGGTTTGTAACGCGGTACCGGAAAGTAAAAATGTCGGGAAATAAGGCGTTGGCGGGGGTTTAGGTCATGGTTCTTCCGCAGCAAACTCACCCAATGCCTTTAAGGGTGTTTCTTCGTGCAGGCTGGAGCAGAAACGGCCGAGAATTGTCCAAAATGTTGAAAGTATTCTGAATGTGAATACTTAACCGTTAGCAGCAGCAAACACAAGATTACACACTACAACACTCTCAACCTCTTTTACATCCTTCGTTGGCAATATGTGCCCGCAGGAGAAGAAATCAGCACATAATTGGGCCAACTGGAAATAGTGCGGCGTCGGGATGACAAAATTGGGCAGTCAGAAAGTGAGCGGTGTGAACACTTGTTGCCATGAATGTTGCCAAGGGGCTGACCGTACAAAGGCAAGCAATGTCAGAAGTGAAAAAGGTTGGCCAGGGATGTGCCAGCGGGAAGACTATCTAACCTCATTTAACTGCAAATCCTGGCCTTAATAGTCTTTGAGAAAATAGTCGCTCAGTTACACACACTGAGAGGTGTCCCTAATATTTTGGTAATTTGGCTGAACAAAAGTCTTAGACCAGGGGTCACCAACGCGGTGCCCGTAAGGACCAGATGAGTCGCCCACTGGCCTGTTCTAAAAATAGCTCAAATAGCAGCACTTACCAGTGAGCCGCCTCAATTTTTTAAAATTGTATTTATTTACTAGCAAGCTGGTCTGGCTTTGCCTGACATGTTTAATACTAAGAGAGACAAAACTCAAATAGAATTTGAAAATCCAAGAAAATATTTTAAAGACTTGGTCTTCACTTGTTGAAATAAACTCATTTATTTTTTTTACTTTGCTTCTTATAACTTTCAGAAAGACAATTTTAGAAAAAAAAAATACATTTTTAAAAATGATTTTTAGGATTTTTAAACACATATACCTTTTTTTACCTTTTAAATTCCTTCCTCTTCTTTCCTGACAATTTAAATCAATGTTCAAGTAAATTAATTATTTCTATTGTAAAGAATAATAAATACATTTTAATTTAATTCTTCATTTTAGCGTCTGTTTTTTCGACGAGGAATATTTGTGAAATAGTTCTTCAAACTTATTATCCATCCATCCATCCATTTTTTTACCGCTTATTCCCTTTCGGGGCCGCGGGGGGCGCTGGCGCCTATCTCAGCTACAAATCGGGCGGAAGGCAGGGTACACCCTGGACAAGTCGCCACCTCATCGCAGGGCCAACACAGATAGACAGACAACATTCACACTCACATTCACACACTAGGGCCAATTTAGTGTTGCCAATCAACCTATCCCCAGGTGCATGTCTTTGGAAGTGGGAGGAGCCTATCCCCAGGTGCATGTCTTTGGAAGTGGGAGGAGCCTATCCCCAGGTGCATGTCTTTGGAAGTGGGAGGAGCCTATCCCCAGGTGCATGTCTTTGGAAGTGGGAGGAGCCTATCCCCAGGTGCATGTCTTTGGAAGTGGGAGGAGCCTATCCCCAGGTGCATGTCTTTGGAAGTGGGAGGAGCCTATCCCCAGGTGCATGTCTTTGGAAGTGGGAGGAGCCTATCCCCAGGTGCATGTCTTTGGAAGTGGGAGGAAGCCGGAGTAAACCCACGCAGTCACGGGGAGAACATGCAAACTCCACACAGAAAGACCCCGAGCCTGGATTTTGAACCCAGGACTGCAGGAACTTCGTATTGTGAGGCAGACGCACTAACTCCTCTGTCACCGTGAAGCCCAAACTTATTATGATTAAAATAAAAATATTCTGTTAAATCTAGAAAATCTGTGGAATCAAATTTAAATCTTATTTTAAAGTCTTTTGAATTTATTTAAAAAAAATTTGTTCTGGAAAATCTAGAAGAAGTGAAGTGAATTTTATTTATATAGCGCTTTTCTCTAGTGACTCAAAGGGCTTTACATAGTGAAACCCAATATCTAAGTTACATTTAAAGCAGTGTGGGTGGCACTGGGAGCAGGTGGGTAAAGTGTCTTGCCCAAGGACACAACGGCAGTGACTAGGATGGCGGAAGCGGGAATCGAACCTGCAACCCTCAAGTTGCTGGCACGGCCGCTCTACCAACCGAGCTTTAGAAATATAGCTTGGTCCAATTTGTTGTATATTCTAACAAAGTGCAGATTGGATTTTAACATATTTAAAACATGTCATCAAAATTGTAAAATTAATCTTAATCAGGAAAAATTACTAATGATGTTCCGTTATTTTGGTTTTTAATTTTTTCAAAAAGATTCGAATTAGCTCGTTTTTCCTCTTCATTTTTTTCGGTTGAATTTTGAATTTTAAAGAGTCGAAATTGAAGATAAACTATGTTTCAAAATTTACTTTTCATTTTTTTCTGGTCTGTCGGATTATTTTACGTAGTTTGCCACATTTTTTATATGGCCCGCCAAGTTTTTGTATGTGGTTTATATTATGTTATATTATTATACATATTTTACTTTGTTGTATTTTATATGGTCCGCCTTGTCATTTTATGTAGTCTGCCACATTATTTTATGTGGTTTGCCAGATTATTTTATATGGCCCGCCAATTTTTTGTATGTGGTTTATTTTATGTTATATTATTATATATATTTTACTTTGTTGTACAAACCCCGTTTCCATATGAGTTGGGAAATTGTGTTAGATGTAAATATAAACAGAATACAATGATTTGCAAATCCTTTTCAACCCATATTCAGTTGAATATGCTACAAAGACAACATATTTCATGTTCAAACTCATAAACAATTTTTTGTGTGCAAATAATCATTAACTTTAGAATTTGATGCCAGCAACACGTGACAAAGAAGTTGGGAAAGGTGGCAATAAATACTGATTAAGTTGAGGAATGCTCATCAAACACTTATATGGAACATCCCACAGGTGTGCAGGCTAATTGGGAACAGGTGGGTGCCATGATTGGGTATAAAAACAGCTTCCATGAAATGCTAAGTCATTCACAAACAAGGATGGGGTGAGGGTCACCACTTTGTAAGCAAATTGTCGAACAGTTTTAGAAAAACATTTCTCAACGAGCTATTGCAAGGAATTTAGGGATTTTACCATCTACGGTCCGTAAAATCATCAAAAGGTTCAGAGAATCTGGAGAAATCACTGCACGTAAGCGATGATATTACGGACCTTTGATCCCTCAGGCGGTACTGCATCAAAAACCGACATCGGTGTGTAAAGGATATCACCACATGGGCTCAGTAACACTTCATAAAACCACTGTCAGTAACAACAGTTGGTCGCTACATCTGTAAGTGCAAGTTAAAACTCTACTATGCAAAGCAAAACCCATTCATCAACAACACCCAGTAACACCGCCGGCTTCGCTGGGCCCGAGCTCATCTAAGATGGACTGATGCAAAGTGGAAAAGTGTTCTGTGGTCTGACGAGTCCACATTTCAAATGATATTTGGAAACTGTGGACGTGGTGTCCTCCACAACAAAGAGGAAAATAACCATCCGGATTGTTGTAGGTGCAAAGTTGAAAAGCCAGCATCTGTGATGGTATGGGGGTGTATTAGTGCCCAAAGCATGGGTAACTTACACATCTGTGAAGGCACCATTAATGCTGAATGGTCAATACAGGTTTTGGAGCAACATATGTTGTCATCCAAGCAACGTTATCATGGACGCCCCTGCTTATTTCAGCAAGACAAGTGTTACAACAGCGTGGCTTCGTAGTAAAAGAGTGCGGGTACTTTCCTGGCCCGTCTGCAGTCCCGACATGTCTCCCATCGAAAATGAATTCCACTTTTAAAGCTCCAACAATTAGTTTCCTCAGTTCCCAAATGTTTATTGAGTGTTGTTAAAAGAAAAGGTGATGTAACACAGTGGTGAACATGCCCTTTCCCAACTACTTTGGCAAGTGTTGCAGCCATGAAAATGTAAGTTAATTATTATTTGCAAAATAAAGTTTATGTGTTTGAACATCACATATGTTGTCTTTGTAGTGCATTCAACTGAATATGGGATTAAAAGGATTGTATTCCGTTTATATTTACATCTAACACAATTTTCCAACTCATATGGAAACAGGGTTTGTAAGATCAGTGGACACTTCCTGTGTGATTGTCCTGTTCAAACCCTCGCAATATAACCTTGGTGTCATTTTGTTGAAAATGTGCAGAGCATATTGAAGACGAGGTTGTTGTTTTTGAATAACATTTTTAATTAAACCAGGAAATGTATCGATGGATTCATGGATCAATCAATCAATCAATCAATCAATGTTTATTTATATAGCCCCAAATCACAAATGTCTCAAAGGACTGCACAAATCATTACGACTACGACATCCTCGGAAGAACCCACAAAAGGGCAAGGAAAACTCACACCCAGTGGGCAGGGAGAATTCACATCCAGTGGGACGCCAGTGACAATGCTGACTATGAGAAACCTTGGAGAGGACCTCATAGGGGACCGAAAGCAATGGATGTCGAGCGGGTCTAACATGATACTGTTGTTAATTTTGCAGTTCCGTTTAAGTACAACAAAAAGTATTGAAACATTCAACAGTTTAATAAATGAAGAACAAGTCAAACTGAGATCAAAAGTTATCGTGCATTTTAGCTCCATTCAGAAAGTCGAATACCTTTTTTGTGACTTTTTTGCTTGTTTGCATGTAAAGATTTTTTTGTTTTACAAAAAGCTCCCTGATTCCCTGTCAACAAAACCACTCGCTTCGTTTACTTTTCTTAAATGAATTCCACGTTTTGCAGGATAACAGCATTTTAGGAAATGTGTTGTTTTTTTTGTTTGTTTTTTGGGGAAAGTGGATGAAAGCACTCATGAGAGAGAGAAAAAAATATTCCTTTTATGCAAATGCTATTTATGCCTGTATAAACATGTTGCAGATGTGGAGGAAGTGGAGAACAATTATCCCCCCAAAAACATTAAAAGGGTTTCATCATATCCAAATGTGGTTCATTTTGGAGGCGGGATCTGCTTTTTGTGCTGTTCTAGTTCTAATTGTAGTTCTACGTGAGCACTTTTTTGAATTAAAGGCTCGGTTATTAGTTTAATGACTGCCTTCTTTTAATTGCAGCCTCGGAAAACAATCAAAGCAAGCATGCAAGCAGGACTCCAGAGGTTGCAGCAATGTGAGTAACTCAGACATCCTCTAGACCAGGGGTCACCAACACGGTGCCCGCGGGCACCAGGTCGCCCGTAAGGACCAGATGAGTCGCCCGCTGGCCTGTTCTAAAAATAACTCAAATAGCAGCACTTACCAGTGAGCTGCATAAATTTTTTAAATTGTATTTAATTACTAGCAAGCTGGTCTCGCTTTGCTGGACATTTTTAATTCTAAGAGAGACAAAACTCAAATAGAATTTGAAAATCCAAGAAAATGTTTTAAAGACTTGGTCTTCACTTGTTGAAATAAATTCATTTATTTTTTTACTTTGCTTCTTATAACTTTCAGAAAGACAATTTTAAAGAAAAAAATACAACCTTAAAAATGATTTTAGGATTTTTAAACACATATACCTTTTTACCTTTTAAATTCCTTCCTCTTCTTTCCTGACAATTTAAATCAATGTTCAAGTATTTATTTTTTTTATTGTAAAGAATAATAAATACGTTTTAATTTAATTCTTCATTTTAGCTTCTGTTTTTTCGACGAAGAATATTTGTGAAATATTTCTTCAAACTTATTATGATTAAAATTAAAAAAAATATTCTGGCAAATCTACAAAATCTTCCATCCATCCATTTTCTACCGCTTATTCCCTTTTGGGGGCACGGGGGGCGCTGGCGCCTATCTCAGCTACAATCGGGCGGAAGGCGGGGTACACCCTGGACAAATCGCCACCTCATCACAGTCTAGAAAATCTTTAGAATCAAATTTAAATCTTATTTCAAAGTCTTTTGAATTTCTTAAAAAAAATTTGTTCTGGAAAATCTAGAAGAAATAATGATTTGTCTTTGTTAGAAATATAGCTTGGTCCAATTTGTTATATATTCTAACAAAGTGCAGATTGGATTTTAACCTATTTAAAACATGTCATCAAAATTCTAAAATTAATCTTAATCAGGAAAAATTACTAATAATGTTCCATAAATTTTTATTTTTTAAATTATTTTCAAAAACATTCAAATTAGCTGTTTTTTCTCTTTTTTTTTCGGTTGAATTTTGAATTTTAAAGAGTCAAAATTGGCGAAAAACTATGTTTCAAATTAAATTTTCATTTTTTTCCTGTTTTCTCCTCTTTTAAACCGTGCATTAAGGGTTTTTTTTTCATAATTTATTCTCTACAAAAAACCTTTCATTAAAGGAAAAAAAAATGTACGACGGAATGACAGACAGAAATACCCATTTTTAAAAAAAAATATATATATAGATTTCTTTATTAAAGGTAAATTGAGCAAATTGGCTATTTCTGGCAATTTATTGAAGTGTGTATCAAACTGGTAGCCCTTCGCATTAATCAGTACCCCAAAATTTTTCTTTTTTTTCCTGTTTTCTCCTCCTTTAAACCGTGCATTAAGTGTTTTTTTGCATAATTTATTCTCTACAAAAAACCTTCCGTTAAAGGAAAAAAAAAATGTACGACGGAATGACAGACAGAAATACCCATTTTTTAAAATATATATATATAGATTTATTTATTAAAGGTAAATTGAGCAAATTGGCTATTTCTGGCAATTTATTGAAGTGTGTATCAAACTGGTAGCCCTTCGCATTAATCAGTACCCAAAAATGTTTCATTTTTTTCCTGTTTTCTCCTCCTTTAAACCGTGCATTAAGTGTTTTTTTTGCATAATTTATTCTCTACAAAAAAACCTTCCATTAAAGGGAAAAAAAATTTACGACGGAATGACAGACAGAAATACCCATTTTTATATATATATATATATATATATATATATAGATTTATTTATTAAAGGTAAATTGAGCAAATTGGCTATTTCTGGCTATTTATTGAAGTGTGTATCAAACTGGTAGCCCTTCGCATTAATCAGTACCCCAAAAAGTAGCTCTTGGTATAGCTCGGTTGGTAGAGTGGCCGTGCCAGCAACTTGAGGGTTGCAGGTTCGATTCCCGCTTCCGCCATCCTAGTCACTGCCGTTGTGTCCTTGGGCAAGGCACTTTACCCACCTGCTCTCAGTGCCACCCACACTGCTTTAAATGTAACTTAGATATTGGGTTTCACTATGTAAGTCACTAGAGAAAAGCGCTATATAAATATAATTCACTTCACTTCACTTCAAAAAGGTTGGTGACCCCTGCTCTAGGGGGCTCTTTATCCCCATGTTTCAGACGTCCGATAATTTCAGTGTCTGCACCAACAATATGTCCAAAAAAACTCCCTCCAGTATTTGAAAACACAAACATGCATGCACATTCTCCCGCCTGCCTCTTTATGGCCAGGTGGGGGCGCTGTTCTGTCGTTGCAGCTTATTCCAGTTATTCAAAGGTAAAAACTCCATTCAGAGCTACACTACACACAACCCTGAGGTTATGTTTTACTGCAACAGATGGTCCTGTGCAATATGAAATTGGGTTTGTTTCTGCAAAATATGATCATTTCAAACATCTGGTGTGATAATTTGTCATTTCCCATCTGGCAACTCCAAGCGAACGTTTCAGCATACTGGTTTCTGATACTGTACAACTGTTCAAATCCCACAATTGTGTTTTCTTTTTTTCAGTATGTACCTTACGGTACGCAAAGGGAACGTGCAGTAATGTAATTGTTAATAAAGCTGGTAAAAATAGTAAACAATAATTAACGTATTTTCTTTCCGCTAATTAATTTAAAACCTCGATCTTATCACTCCTGCTCTTACCAAAAGCATGCGGTAAAAGTAAGCATGCGCTAATTCAGGGGTAAGGAACCTATAGCTCGGGAGCCAGATGTGGCTCTTTTGATGACCGCATCTGGCTCTCGGATTAATCTGAGCTAATGTTGCTTAAAACGATAATTTCACTTGTAATCACAGTGTTAAAAATAATGTTCAAAATATAAAACATTCTCATGCATTTTTAATCCATCCATCCGTTCAAGAAGTTGCGTTAATGGTAAGAAGTTATTTAGTTATTATTGGTTAGTGTGGGGCTTGCCCTCCTGGGGGTTCTTCAGACCCCCGGGCACCGACATGAGAGCCTGTTTCAGGGTTGCAATATTGTTTTATTTTTCAATAAGTCTCTCAGTTGCTTTCCAGAAATTGTATTTCCAGCCCCAACCCCATATCTCCTCCTGGCTGCTGCTTATAACAGAGCGACAGGTGATTAGATAACAAGGCCCAGGTGGGCCATCTACGCACCTGTCGCTGCAGGCCTGCAGGCCACGCCCCCTCCACAGTTAGCTTCAGAATAACAATGTTATTACAAAAAATAAGAGACCTATTATACTCTAGAAATGTTGGTCTTACTTAAAAATGTACGCGTTTAGTTGTGTTCAGTGTTAAAAAAAATATTATATGGCTCTTACGGAAATACATTTAAAAATATTTGGCTTTTCGGGTCTCCCAGCCAAAAAGGTTCCCGACGCCTGCGCTAATTATTTTAAAACCTCTTCTCACTCCGGCACTTACCAAAGGTATGCAGTAAAAATTTGAGTGTGATGTAAGCTTGGACCTTAAATCCTACTGAATAGTTCTTAATCCTCTTCCCTTCGTGCGATTTCAAATTACCGGTGTTGAAATCAGCCTCCTCCATTTTGAGGTCACGAGTTTGACCAGGCGGTAATACCATCCATCCATCCATCCATTTCCTACCGCTTATTCCCTTAGCATGCGCTAATTATTTTGAGAAGCGAGTTTGATTAATTCAAGGCAGGCGCATACTATATGCCCTGCGGCAATTCAAGGAAATACGGTACATTTCGCCAAATACCTCGGTAAATATTTGAGTTTTATGAGGGATATTTTGACACCTTGCTAAATCTTATTAAGACACAAAGTTGAAAATTAAAGGTTAATATAGTTAAACTGTCACATGGGACAATATAGTAGTGCTACTTAACACTATTATTTGCATGTAAGGTGACTTTATCATGCTTTTTTTCCCAATGAATCTGCTTTATCCACGGAAACATGCATAAAAACATCCTCATATGCAGACTTTTGCATGGAATTTTCTCATTTAAACAATAACCCAAAACAATTAAAGCCTAATATATAGTAGTGTAACTGTGTATTTGAGGCTGATGCATGCTTATGGCCAACGCTCAACAATCTAACATTTCGCCAAATACCTCAGTAAATATTTGAGTTTTATGAGGGATATTTTGATACCTTGCTAAAGAAAGTAAAGTTATCTTATTTAGACATGCTGAAAATTAAAGGTTAAACTGTCACATGGGACAATATAGTAGTGCTACTTAACACTATTATTTGCATGTAAGGTGACTTTATCATGCTTTTTTTCCCAATGAATCTGCTTTATCCACGGAAACATGCATAAAAACATCCTCATATGCAGACTTTTGCATGGAATTTTCTCATTTAAACAATAACCCAAAACAATTAAAGCCTAATATATAGTAGTGTAACTGTGTATTTGAGGCTGATGCATGCTTATGGCCAACGCTCAACAATCTAACATTTCGCCAAATACCTCAGTAAATATTTGAGTTTTATGAGGGATATTTTGATACCTTGCTAAAGAAAGTAAAGTTATCTTATTTAGACATGCTGAAAATTAAAGGTTAATATAGTTAAACTGTCACATGGGACAATATAGTAGTGCTACTTAACACTATTATTTGCAAGGTGACTTTATCATGCTTTTTTTCCCAATGAATCTGCTTTATCCACAGAAACATGCATAAAAACATCCTCATATGCAGATTTTTGCATGGAATTTTCTCATTTAGACAATAACCCAAAACAATGTTGCCTATTAAAGCCTAATATATAGTAGTGTAACTGTGTATTTGAGGCTGATGCATGCTTATGGCCAACACTCAACAATCTAACATAACTATTATTTTTGTTGATTTATTATTTTACCAATATAAAGACTGCAAATACAATTAAATGTAAAATTAAATGTGGCACTCATTGACAGAATATAATAAATAAACGTGCATACGTTATATGAAACGATATCGATAACATCAAAGTGAGCTTTTAAACAACTGGACAGTAATCAGCTTATTTTGAATGTTGCATTCAAAAATTAGATTTAAGTATCAAAAACAGTTGTTACACACAACAATAAGAGGGATATTTTTCACACCTTGCTAAAGAAAGTAAAGTTATCTTATTTAGACACAATGTTGACAATAAAGGTTAATATTGTTAAACTGTCACATGGGACAATATAGTAGTGCTACTTAACACTATTATTTGCATGTAAGGTGACTTTATCATGCTTTTTTTCCAATGAATCTGCTTTATCCACGGAAACATGCATAAAAACATCCTCATTTGCACATTTTTGCATGGAATTTTCTCATTTAGACAATAACCCAAAACAATTAAAGCCTAATATATAGTAGTGTAACTGTGTATTTGAGGCTGATGCATGCTTATGGCCAACACTCAACAATCTAACATTTCGCCAAATACCTCAGTAAATATTTGAGTTTTATGAGGGATATTTTGATACCTTGCTAAAGAAAGTAAAGTTATCTTATTTAGACATGCTGAAAATTAAAGGTTAAACTGTCACATGGGACAATATAGTAGTGCTACTTAACACTATTATTTGCATGTAAGGTGACTTTATCATGCTTTTTTTCCCAATGAATCTGCTTTATCCACGGACACATGCATAAAAACATCTTCATATGCAGATTTTTGCATGGACTTTTCTCATTTAGACAATAACCCAAAACAATTAAAGCCTAATATATAGTAGTGTAACTGTGTATTTGAGGCTGATGCATGCTTATGGCCAACACTCAACAATATAACATCACTATTATTTTTGTTTATTTATTATTTTACCAATATAAAGACTGCAAATACAATTAAATGTAAAATTAAATGTGGCACTCATTGACAGAATATAATAAATAAACGTGCATACATTATTTGAAACAATATCGATAACATCAAAGTGAGCTTTTAAACAACTGGACAGTAATCAGCTTATTTTGAATGTTGCATTCGAAAATTAGATTTAAGTATCAAAAACAGTTGTTACACACAACAATAAGAGGGATATTTTCCACACCTTGCTAAAGAAAGTGAAGTTATCTTATTAAGACACAATGTTGACAATTAAAGGTTAATATAGTTAAACTGTCACATGGGACAATATAGTAGTGCTACTTAACACTATTATTTGCATGTAAGGTGACTTTATCATACTTTTTTTTCCCAATGAATCTACTTTATCCATGGAAACATGCATAAAAACATCCTCATATGCAGATTTTTGCATTGGAATTTTCTCATTTAGACAATAACCCAAAACAATAAAACCTAATATATAGTAGTGTAACTGTGTATTTGAGGCTGATGCCTGCTTATGGCCAACACTCAACAATCTAACATTTCGCCAAATACCTCAGTAAATATTTGAGTTTTATGAGGGATATTTTGATACCTTGCTAAAGAAAGTAAAGTTATCTTATTTAGACATGCTGAAAATTAAAGGTTAAACTGTCACATGGGACAATATAGTAGTGCTACTTAACACTATTATTTGCATGTAAGGTGACTTTATCATGCTTTTTTTCCCAATTAATCTGCTTTATCCACGGAAACATGCATAAAAACATCCTCATATGCAGATTTTTGCATGGAATTTTCTCATTTAGACAATAACCCAAAACAATAAAGCTTAATATATAGTAGTGTAACTGTGACAGGGTACTATTTAAGGCTGATGCATGCTTATGGCCAACATTCAACAATATAACTGTCATGATCCGCCTCCCGGATCATACATAATTTTTGTTCTTCAGTCCTTTTGTGTGTTTTCTGATTATTTTTGGACTTTTCCGATCCCTAGTTTGTGCACTTCCTTGTTTGTTCGGTTACCATGGTTTCTTATTTGTTCCACCTGCTCTGCTTTTGTCACGCACCTGTGTTTTGATTGTTACTTTAGTATTTAAGCCTGCCTTCGACCTCAGTTCTGCCTGGATGGTTTGTATGCTTCATGCAACTCTCACGTTGGCTTCTCTGCGTTATATATACTTGTGATAAGGTAAGCCTTAGCTTCTCGTGCGATCGGCACGTCATTTTTGGACTTTCGGACTTCCTTGCTACGTTTAGCATTAGCTTCCCGTGCGTAGGCACGCCTTTTGTACCAGTGTTCTTTTACTTTTTGTACACTAAATTAAGTCTTACCTGCAATTCCTGCCTGTCTGGTCCTGGTGCATCCTGGGGTGACACTACACACATCCGCAATGCGTTCCAGACGAGGCAATAACATAACTATTATTTTTGGTTTATTTATTATTTGACCTAAATAAAGACTGTAAATACAATTAAATGTAAATTTAAATGTGTCACTCACTGACAGAATATAATAAATAAATATACATTACATAAAAGGATATCGATAACATCAAAGTGAGCTTCTTAACAACTGGAGAGCAATTACCATAATCAGCTTATTTTAAATGTTGCAATTGAAAATGAGATTTATGTATCAAAAACAGTTATTATTCATTGACATAAACAATATTAAAGGCACATTTTTGACACCTTGCTAAAGAAAGTGAAGTTATCCTATTTAGACACAATGTTGACAATAAAGGTTAATATAGTTAAACTGTCACATGGGACAATATAGTAGTGCTACTTAACACTATTATTTGCATGTAAGGTGAATTTTTCATCCTTTTTTTCCCAATGAATCTGCTTTATCTATGAAAACATGCATTAAAAACACCCTCATATGACACTGTCTTTGCAGATTTTTGCATGGAATGTTGTCATTTAGACCAGTGGTCCCCAACCACCGGGCCGTAGCCCCATTGGTACTGGGCCGCGGAGTAATTTTTATTCATTTTTATTAAAAAAATAAATCAATAAATAAATAAATATAATTTTTTCATTTTTTATTAAATCAACATAAAAAAACACAATATACACTTACTATTAGTGCATCAACCACAAAAACCTCCCTTTTTCACGAAAAAACGTCGCTTTTTCATGACAAAGGAAAAAAATTAGACAATACAATGATACAAAACAACGTTGCCTATTAAAGCATTAGTGCCCAAGGCATGGGTAACTTACACATCTGTGAAGGCACCATTAATGCTGAAAGGTACATACAGGTTTTGGAACAACATATGCTGCCATCCAAGCAACGTTATCATGGACGCCCCTGCTTATTTCAACAAGACATATGCCAAGCCACGTTCAGCACGTGTTACAACAGCGTGGCTTTGAAAAAAAAAGAGCGCGGGTACTTTGCTGGCCCGCCTGCAGTCCAGACCTGTCTCCCATGGAAAATGTGTGGCGCATTATGAAGCGTAAAATACCACAGCGGAGACCCCGGACTGTTGAACGACTGAAGCTCTACATAAAACAAGAATGGGAAAGAATTCCACTTTCAAAGCTTCAACAATTAGTTTCCTCAGTTCCCAAACATTTATTGAGTGTTGTTAAAAGTAAAGGTGATGTAATACAGTGGTGAACATGCCCTTTCCCAACTACTTTGGCACGTGTTGCAGCCATGAAATTCTAAATTAATTATTATTTGCAAAAAAATAAATAAAGTTTATGAGTTTAAAAATCAAACATGTTGTCTTTGTAGCGCATTCAACTGAATATGGGTTGAAAAGTATTTGCAAATCATTGTATTCTGTTTATATTTACATCTAACACAATTTCCCAACTCGTATGGAAACGGGGTTTGTACGTTTGGGAACCATTGCTCCAGAGTAATGTACAAACCCCGGTGGCAATAAATACTGATAAAGTTGAGGAATGCTCATAAAACACTTATTTGGAACATCCCACAGGTGTGCAGGCTAATTGGGAACAGGTGGGTGCCATGATTGGCTATAAAAGCAGCTTCCATGAAATGCTAAGTAATTCACAAACAAGGATGGGCTGAGGGTCACCACTTTGTAAGCAAATTGTCGAACAGTTTTAGAACAACATTTCTCAACGAGCTATTGCAAGGAATTTAGGGATTTTACCATCTACGGTCCGTAAAATCACCAAAAAGTTCAGAGAATCTGGAGAAATCACTGCACGTAAGCCATGATATTACGGACCTTTGATCCCTCAGGCGGTACTGCATCAAAAACCGACATCAGTGTGTAAAGGATATCACCACATGGGCTCAGGAACACTTCATAAAACCACTGTCAGTAATAAAAGTTGGTCGCTACATCTGTAAGTGCAAGTTAAAACTCTACTATGCAAAGCCAAACCCATTTATCAACAACACCAAGGAACGCCGCTGGGGTCGCTGGGCCCGAGCTCACCTAAGATGGACTTATGCAAAGTGGAAAGGTGTTCTGTGGTCTGACGAGTCCACATTTCAAATTATATTTGGAAACAGAGGACGTGGTGTCCTCCAGAACAAAGAGGAAAATAACTTTTTGGATATATATAGGCGCAAAGTTCAAAAGCCAGCATCTGTGATGGTATGGGGGTGTATTAGTGCCCAAGGCATGGGTAACTTACACATCTGTGAAGGCACCATTAATGCTGAATGGTCCATACAGGTTTTGGAGCAACATATTTTTTCATCCAAGCAATGTTATCATGGACGCCCCTGCTTATTTCAGCAAGACAAGTGTTACGACAGCGTGGCTTCGGAAAAAAAAGAGCGCGGGTACTTTCCTGGCCCGCCTGCAGTCCAGACCTGTCTCCCATGGAAAATGTGTGGAGCATTATGAAGCGTAAAATACGACAGCGGAGACCCCGGACTGTTGAACGACTGAAGCTCTACATAAAACAAGAATGGGAAAGAATTCCACTTTCAAAGCTTCAACAATTAGTTTCCTCAGTTCCCAAACATTTATTGAGTGTTGTTAAAAGTAAATGTGATGTAACACAGTGGTGAACATGCCCTTTCCCAACTACTTTGGCACGTGTTGCAGCCATGAAATTCTTGAGTTTATGAGTTTGAACATCAAATATGTTGTATTTGTAGTGCATTCAACTGAATGTGGGTTGAAAAGGATTTTCAAATAATTGTATTCCGTTTATATTTACATCTAACACAATTTCCCAACTCATACGGAAACGGGGTTTGTATTTTTACTTCACAAAACACCTTTCTATGACACAGCATAGCACAAATATGGATCCACTCGGCAACATTAAAAGGAAGTTTTGTCAGCGCTCACCCCCAACCAAATTGAGATTGCCCTATTTATTTAATACAGTCCATTAGTTTGGCTAATAACATCCATTTGTCATGTTATTTTTTTATGCAGTCTACTTGGATATGTTAGTAATTTGCATGTCAACACACACACATAGAAAGGTTTCCTATAGAGCCACGCATCATGCGAGCGTTGCTGATTGTGTTTGCTTACAATCACACGGGTCAGGACTGCGGTCAAGCCCATGGATCATTTTCTTTAATGGCCGCTTCCTGCCTGCTCGCATGCAGGGAAGGGAGATACAACCTCCACTAGAGAACGCAAATAGAAGAGCGAAAAGGCTTCCAGTCCTCTCGCGTCCCCAGCAGTACCCTGTTGGGACGACAGATGTGCCGATGATGTCATGTAGAAAGAAGATAGGGTCGGCGGGCGGAGTTGTCCAAAAGCGCGGGAGGATAGTAGAAGGGCGGAGTCTCGATCGGAGAGGGAAGGGAAGGAGCTACGGCCATCGTCTGCCGCTTGCAAAATGTGTGGTGGCCTCAAATGTGCTGAGCTGGTGGACCTCTCGCAGAGCTCTCCAAACCGCGCAGGCCGTTATAGGCGCTATAATTGACTTAGTACAGTCTTGGCTGAAGTTTACCCTCCCATGGCGGGACAGGCCGCAGCATAAGAAGCCAATTGTTCCCGTGGTCTGTCGTGACAATGGCTGTTTGTGGTGCTGCAGGGGGACAGAAGAGGGGCCGTCATGCCGTTCAGTCGTTCTCAGTGCTTTGGACTTGCAGTTCTTGACCAGTTAAAGGTCGGTGCATTCAGGGTCAAGGCGTCGGAATGGTGGTGTGGACAGCAGGGCTGCCGAAGTGTGCATACAAACGAATGGAAGGATGCAACTCATTCACGTTGATGCATTTTGTGCATTTAAGAGGGTTAAACCAATCCAATGTGAAGCAATGTCAAACAAACAAATTATCCTCGTTAGCTTTGGAGTAGACTGAATCTTTGGGCACCTAACGATTCAATCTGATTACGATTCCTGGGGTGACAATTGGATTTAGAATCAATTCCCAATTCAACATGATTCTCAATTCAAACCGACTCTCGCAATACATTATTTGGTACAGTAATTAGAATGAAACTTTTCAAAACAGGTTACAGGCAAAAAAAACCTCCTTCCGGTTGCATAGTTATGGCCTAAATATGTCTTTTTAAACATTTATTTGTTATACATATAAGATATATAAAATATATATATATATATATATATATATATACACACACATATATATCCATCCAACCATTTTCTACCGCTTATTCCCTTTTTGGGGCGCGGGGGGCGCTGGCGCCTATCACAGCTACAATCGGGCGGAAGGCGGCGTACACCCTGGACAAGTCGCCACCTCATCGCAGACACATATATATGTATGTATGTATATATATGTATGTATATATGTATAGATATGTATATGTATATATGTATAGATAAGTATGTATGTATATATACACGTATATATGTATATATTATGTATATGTGTATGTAATATGTCCATATATTTATATAAATATGTATACATAAATGTCTATATGTATGTACAGTATATATATATATATATATATAGACATATATATATGTATGTATGTATATGTATTTGTATATGTATTTGTATGTATATTTTTTGTATGTATATATATATATATATATATATATACATACAAAAAATATACATATACAAATACATATACATACATACATATATATATGTCTATATATATATATATATATATAGACATATATATATGTATGTATGTATATGTATTTGTATATGTATTTGTATGTATATTTTTTGTATGTATATATATATATATATATATATATATATATATATATATATATATATATATATATACATCAATCAATCAATGTCAATCAATGTTTACTTATATAGCCCTAAATCACTAGTGTCTCAAAGGGCTGCACAAACCACTACGACATCCTCGGTAGGCCCACATAAGGGCAAGGAAAACTCACACCTGGGCCTATATATATATATATATATATATATATATATATATATATATATATATGTGTATGTATATATTAGGGAGTGTCAAAAAATCGATTTTCGAATGAATCGCAAATCTTAATCAATTAAAAAAAAATCTAAAATCAATTTTTTTTGTCTAAAATCTGTTCTATCCAGTCACTTTAGTAAAATATTTGAGTAAAATTGTATTTAAAAAGCCTGTGTTCTTTTAAGTAATACAGAAGTTTATCAGAGTTGTTTATCAATTCCATGGAAGAATGTCGTTAATTATAGAACTGGCCATTTCTGTTAATAAAAAAGTATTTATTTAAAATCGGTAATCGTTTTGAATCAAGAATTGATTTTGAATGGAATCATTATCCAAAAGAATTTAATCGAACCATGGGGTGCCAAAAGATTCACAGCCCTAATATATGTGTCATTTTTTCATAAACCGATTTTTGAAAATCATGAATCAATTAGAACCGGGATGAACAGAATCATGATTCAGATGTGAATCGATTTTTTTTGTGCATCCATTTAGGTAAAAAAAAAAAACACAATAACGTACAGCGACACCTCAATTAGGTTAAGCATTTTTTTCATAATGCACATCCATCCATCCATTTCCACCACCTGTTGCTTTTGGTGTTGCAGGGGGGCTGAAACCTTTCCCAAATCCAATTTGCAAAAAATATGAACACAAAACCTTGTTTCATACAGCAGACAATAATGATAGTTTTACATGCAGAAAACAACGTCAAATACATAATACATACATTACCTACATGAATAGGATAAATTGCACATTTGACATCACTTTCGCCTTTTATTGAAGATGACGATGAAAGGAGTAGAAAAGAGCCAATTCAAGTGCCACATTGTTACTTTACACTGAGTTCTTTCTTGAATTCAGGAGTGTTTCTCACCGTATTTCTCAAAGTGCTGGCACTCACAACTTCTTTGGGCCCCATGCAGACATGTACGCAATAGAAAAAAATAAAAATTGAGTGACCGTTGCATGCAGTTTTCTTTAGTCACTCGATTTTGCGGGATGATAAGCGGCACTAGTATGTCATACGCAATGTGTGGCCGTTTGATAATCAAGACATCATTTGAAAATCAGGGCCCATTATGATGTAATACATATGCACATAATGATCACACTTTTTCATTTGGATTAATCATAAGCGGTAGGAAATGGATGGATCTTCAAACTGACGTATGCATTGACTTGATCACTGATACTATAGTAATATGTTCCAAAATGTTTAGACAAGGACCAAATTGTACAAAAAACTAAACAATTTTTCCATAAGAAATAATGCAAATCCAATTTGCAGAAATATGAACGCAAAACACTGTTTTATACAGTAGAAATAATTATAGTTATGCATGCAAAAACAATGTCAAATACATTTAGATGAAAGAACGGGCGCCACCTTCGTACTTTGCGCCGAGTTTTTTTCTTGAATTCATTGGTGTTTCTCATCTTGTTTATCAAAGTTCTGGCATT
Source organism: Nerophis ophidion (assembly GCF_033978795.1). Lineage (NCBI taxonomy): Eukaryota > Metazoa > Chordata > Actinopteri > Syngnathiformes > Syngnathidae > Nerophis > Nerophis ophidion. The sequence continues at coordinate 67,700,105 of NC_084620.1, forward strand.
CACAACGTATGTATATATGTCATTTTATAAAAATAAAAGTTCAAATGTAAACATACATATATACTGTATATATATATACATACATATATATACTGTATACATTCATACACACACACACACACACACACACACACATATCTATATATATACATATATACATACACACACACACACATATATACTGTATATACATACATACACACGTATATGTATACATATGTGTGTACATATATGTATACATATATATATATATTTATACATATATATGTTTATGTATGTGTGTATATATATACACTGTATATATATCTATATATATATATACATATATACATATATATATCAGATATACATACACACATGCACATATATATGTATATATATGTAATTTAAAAAAATAAAAGTTCAAATGTAAATATATATATATACACAGTATATATATAATGTATACATACATACATACACACACACACATATATATGTATATATATATATATATATATATATATATATATATATATCACACACACACATATATATACATATATACATATGTGTGTGTGATATATATATAAAAATATATATATGTACATATATACATACACACACACACACACATATACATACATATGTATGTATACATGTGTGTATATATAGGTGTATACATATATATATATTCATACATATATATGTATATGTGTGTCTATATATGTATATATATATATATATATATATATATATATATATATATATCCGAGAATCACAGGAGTTATTTTCCAGCCACACTGAAAATACATTTCGCTATTAAGAAAAACATTTTTGGGGACAGAATGTGGCCAAAACAACAGGCTGTGGGCCTAAAATAGCCCCTGTGCCGCACTTTGTCAGTGATCCATCAAAAGCCATTGAAAATCCCTCCAAACTTGATAATCGAAGCACTGATAGGCAGCTCCCGACTCTCTCCCAAGGGGTCTAACCTGCACTTGAGGACAATCCACTGTGGATAATCATTGACCCGTTACCCACGGCAACCACGTCCCAACATACTGTACCAGCAACAGGGCAGCTGATAGTAGAGCGATAGTCTCTCCACAGGTGCATGAACCCTCTCAGACAAATGATTAGGTTTACCCCGCACAAATTCCTGGATGAGATTTGTGTCACATGGAGAGGTCCTTGATGGATCTTTGAATGGTGCAAGGTGGGGCGGGCGCCGCACTGCACCACTTTTTGACTTTTAGGGGGAAGGAGCTGGGTGGGATGAGAGGCAGCACTTTGGCCTCTCCCCCTTTTCCACACCTCCTCACTCCCCAGCCATTTTGCCTCCTCAACCAGGCTCTTTCCTGCATCTGGGGGGGGGGGGGGGCTCCGTGCCGCACACAGGGGCCTGACATGAAACTAAAAGGGGCCTTGGCTGCTTGAGAATGCAGCTTTTGTTTCACAAACTCCTCTTATCACTTTATAATTATACTACCAGTCGATATCATATACACTCTTTGCTCTCTTAATTGACGGAACGGGTGTATAAAATCAATCCAATTAAAGATTGATGACTTTTAAGTGCTGGAGTCGATTCAAGTGTATGGTTGATAAGTTCTCTGCATCATAAATGGTAATGAATGTATTAGTTCATTTTGAACCGTGTAACTGTTTTAACTACTCTCACACGTTTACATCCCAACAGTTTTGTTAAATTTTGAGGAAAGTAAAAAAAACAACAACTTAGAATTATATTTGAATATATTTTGCAGGTTGCCCCATTTATGCAAAATTTGCTCTAACATAAAGAACCTGAATTAGATTAATTAAATGCAAATTATAGATTTCTCTACTAAAGATATGTTGATGTATGTGTAGAATATTGCATATCAACATACAGTTGGGGACAAAGTAAAAAAAATAAAATTATAATTCCAACAATACATTATACCAGTTTATTTATCTCATATTAGGTTGAAATATACACAAAAAAATGTAGAAAATATTTTTGGGGAATATTTATCATACGCTCAATGAGGTCTGGTAATTATTTAAGCCATGCTGAGATATTATCCTGTTGTATGATTATATATTGTCTAATATTAAGACATATTTTCAGATAATAAATGTTTGGAAAAACCTAAACTCGGGGAACACTCACCATAATTGTTCTTGCACACACACACACACACACACACACACACACACACACACACACACACACACACACACACACACACACACACACACACACAAACACACACACACACACATATATGTATATATGTATAGTTATAAAAATTGTAAAAATAATTCATTCACACACACATATAGTTAGAAAAATTGTAAAAATAATTCTCACACACACACACACACACACACACACATGTATATATGTATAGTTATAAAAATTGTGAAAATAATTCATTCACACACACATATATAGTTAGAAAAATTGTAAAAATAATTCACACACACACACACACACACACACACACACACACACACACACACACACACACACACATGTATATATGTATAGTTATAAAAATTGTGAAAATAATTCATTCACACACACATATATAGTTAGAAAAATTGTAAAAATAATTCACACACACACACACACACACACACACACACACACACACACACACACACACACACACACACACACACACACACACACACACACGCCCTTACATTTCCAGTTATTTGCAGTTAAAATCAAGTAATATGTGTGTTTGTCCTCAGGCAGCATCAGTTTGAACGTCTATTGCCTCTTAATCCCTTTAAACTATGGCCTTATGTGCTCCATAACCACGTGTAGTGGACACACACACTCTCACACACACTCTTAATCCATTCGTACTGTTTCTAATGACTGTACGCAGAGCAGGTTAATAAGTGCACATGAAAAAAAAAAAAAAAAAATCTACACTACAAAAAAGTTTATTTTTTGCAATGTGTTTTTTTTGTAAATTACTTTAAAAGTGCCTCTTCAGAGGTTTTTTCCTTGGCAATTGAGCACATGGTGACCTAATTTTAAAATAAATTACATCGCTCAAGCTTTTCTTGTCGAATTTTTTTTTAACACATTTAAAAAAAATCATATTGATAAATTAGGGTTATAAATGTATACACTTGTTACTTAACTTTTGATGTATTTTTTAAAAAGGTATGGATTACATATAACGTCCTTGTAGCCTACGGGTGTAAAAAGAGCTTCAGAGATGCCCAACATAGTGCCTGACTTGTATTTGTTCTAAAACGTATATATACAAAAATATAATATTATATCTACATATAGATATATATTCTCCAAAGTTTGTTGTTATTATGTGTGCTGTATTTTACTTGTATCAAAACAGTCTATTTACAGTTTTTTTAATACTATTATTAGGGCCCCATTGATACAATATTGCATTGACTACCTAATTAAGGACACAGAAGAGGATTAAAATGTCCCCAATAGTGTTTTTGTGACATAAAAAATAATCATATTTTTCAACTCAAGAAGTGTTTTAGGCAACAAAAATGTTTCTATATCTCCATTGAGTTTTGCAAGATAAATCAAATCAAATCCTGGCTTCTTAGCTTTTATTTATTTGTAAAGCAAAACCAAATTTAAAGTGAATTATCTTTGTAATGCAGCAAACAAATGGAAGTAATTTACGCAGGTGTGTCAAGGTGAACTTAAACAGTGTTTATGTGTTAAAACATGATTATCCATTTTAAGCCAATGTGTTTATTTTAATATGTATTGCTTTTGTAATATTGAAGCTATTTAAGTACTTAATGCCGCATAATAGTGACATTAAAGCAGGGGTGTCCAAAGTGCGGCCCGGGGGCCATTTGCGGCCCGCAGTTAATTGTTTAGTGGCCCGCCACACATTCTGCAAAAATTGCAAAATTTATGGTATTGCAAAAATAAAACAAAAACATTTTTAAAAAAGTGGAATGAGGTGAAATCTAATGAGAAAAAGTGGCAATGTTGACACAAAGCTACCATGCAGGCAGTTTTTTATTCCTTTTTTTCAATTGCTCAAAAAAAAAGGACAAAAAAATCTATGATATAATGAATTATTACTTAAAAATTATCACTTTAAAATGTTTTCTATGTGGAAAAAATATTGCATGTATAAAAACATCAAAGTTTTGACAAAAGAGGATAAAACAAACAAAATAATAGTTCAAACTTAAAATCGACAGATATATCAAAAGTTGATCTGGAAATTTAAGTGTTAAAAGTAAAAAAAAAAAAACTAATAAAAATGCATCACTTTATGAGTGGGGAACCTTTCGGATCTCAAATATATTTAGTAGGATTTTATTTAACTTTTCACTGTGATTACTCCAAAATATTAAATTAAAATCAATGGTGTCCTGCATTATTGATCTTTGAGGGCTTTAATTGCTAAATAAAGGAACTCTCCTGAAGGAATCAATAAAGTACTATCTATCTAAATACTTCATATTTCACTACTTTTACTATAAAAAACAAAGTTCTCTTTGACAGAAAAAGCATAAAACCTTATTTTTTTTACTTTATATCAACGTCAAGTTGATATAGAGATTTACTGTAAGCATTAAATAAAATTAAAAAATATATAATTTGACTTATAAGCGGTAGAAAATGGATGGATGGATGGACTTATTTTTAACATTTTAGTGACGGAGACCCTTTAAACATATATTTTGTTATAGTTTGAAAATGAAAAATATCAAAACGGCCCCCGCATGCTTAAAATGTTCCGAGTGTGGCCCTCTGTGGAAAAAGTTTGGACACCCCTGCATTAAAGCAAATACATGTGCACGTGTCCTCTTCAAACACAATAAAGCCCTTCAATTTGTCAAAATAAAACTGTTTTTTTTCCCAACCGTTTAAAATCCACATGCGATTGGTTTGGGCATTTTTGTGGTCAAAATAAGCCACTTTTCTTAATTGTATTTTTTTTTTTTTTTTTTTGCACAACGCTGGCACCAGGCAATATTAAAATAGTGCTATTTTCCATTCGCGGAAGGGGCAAAAAAGGAGGGGAGTGAGGCTGCCCTAAATAATCATCACAGCGCTGCCTACTTTCGCTGCTATTACGAGGCGAAGTGTCTTTTCAGCCTTTTTTTTCTTTCTCCTTTTTAAATACCTCCTCTTCTCGCTTTTGTAGACTTTCTTTTTATGGAGCTGCTGGAGGTTTGCTTGTGTAACGGCTGCTTCACCTCAGCTGAACTTGACTGGCGGCGGAGGAGTCGGCGCCGTGTCCCCGCTGAACCGAGCGGCCATGTCCCAGGGAGGAGGGGGGCGGCGGAGTATCACTCTAACCCAGCTGCCGTCGCCGAAACACGGACACTTTTTTGCATGTCCCCCGCTGGACTGGACCGTCTCTTTTTTTTTGTGTGTGTGTCAAAGGTGGAGCCATGACGAGAAGCCAAACAGCCGTCGAGGAAGTAAAGCCCCGGGGGGAAGAACCGTGCACTTGAACGTGACACCAACCGGTGCGTGTGCTTGTTTACTTTCATCATTTATAAGTGAACTTAATAATGGCGGATAATGTTACGGACACAGCAGTGTTATTCAACCACTGTGCTGCGGCACACTAGTGTGCCGTGAGATATTGTCTGGTGTGCCGTGGGAAATTATGCAGGGGGTCGGGAACCTTTTTGGCTGAGAGAGCCACACAAGCCAAATATTTTTAAAAGTATTTCCACGACAGCCATATAATTATTATTTTTTTTAACACTAAATACAACTATATACGTGCATTTTTTAAGAAAGACCAACCTTTTTATACATAATAAGTCTCTTATTCTTTTTTAATAACATTGTTATTGTGAGGCTAACCAAAAATAAATAAAATACTTCTTACCATTAATGCGACTTAGAAACCAGATGGATAAATGTGGATAAAAATGCATGAGAATGTTTATTTTGAACGTTATTTTACCCGCGGAAGTATTCATTACTTATCGTGTTAAGCAATGTCAGCTAAGATGTATCTGAGAGCCAGATGCAGTCATCAAAAGAGCCACATCTGGCTCTAGAGCCATAGGTTCCCTACCCCTGGTCTAGTACCTGTGCTGTCTAGACCAGACGAGTCGCCCGCTGGCCTGTTCTAAAAATAGCTCAAATAGCAGCACTTACCAGTGAGCTGCCTCTATTTTTCAAATTGTATTTATTTACTAGCAAGCTGGTCTCGCTTTGCTCGACATTTTTATTTCTAAGAGAGACAAAACTCAAATAGAATTTGAAAATCCAAGAAAAATATTTTAAAGACTTGGTCTTCATTTGTTTAAATAAACGTATTTATTTTTTTACGTTGCTTCTTATAACTTTCAGAAAGACAATTTTAGAGAAAAAATACAACCTTAAAAAAGATTTTGGGATTTTTAAACACATATACTTTTTTACCTTTTAAGTTCCTTCCTCTTCTTTCCTTACAATTTAAATCAATGTACAAGTAAAATTTTTTTTTATTGTAAAGAATAATAAATAAAATTTAATTTAATTCTTCGTTTTAGCTTCTGTTTTTTCGACGCAGAATATTTGTGAAATATTTCTTCAAACTTATCATTGAAATTCAAAAAAATGATTCTGGCAAATCTAGAATCTTCTTTCAAAGTCTTTTGAATTTCTTTAAAAAAAATTGTTCTGGAATATCTAAAAGAAATAATGATTTGTGTTTGTTAGAAATATAGCTTGGTCCAATTTGTTATATATTCTAACAAAGTGCAGATTGGATTTTAGCCTATTTAAAAAATGTCATCAAAATTCTAAACTCAATCTTAATCAGGAAATATACTAATGATGTTCCATAATTGTTTCTTTTTTTTTTCATAAAGATTCAAATTAGCTAGTTTTTCTCTTCTTTTTTCCGGTTGAATTTTAAAAAGTTGAAATTGAAGATAAACTATGTTTCAAAATTTAATTAAATTTTTTTTTCCTGTTTTCTCCTCTTTTAAACCGTTCAATTAACTGTTTTTTCATAATTTATTCTCAACAAAAAACCTTCCATAAAAGGAAAAAAAATGTACGACGGAATGACACAGAAATATCCATTTTTTATATATATATAGATTTATTTATTAAAGGTAAATTGAGTTTCTGGCAATTTATTTAAGTGTGTATCAAACTGGTAGCCCTTCGCATTAATCAGTACCCAAGAAGTAGCTCTTGGTTTCAAAAAGGTTGGTGACCCCTGGTCTAGAGCTTGGCAGGGTAATCTTGTAATACTCCATATCAGTAGGTGGCAGCAGGTAGTTCATTGCGTTGTTGGAACGCGTCAAGGATTGTTTGTCGTGATCCCGATATGCAGAGCACAGCGGGAGACAGCCTGCAGGTAAAAAGGTATGTAACGCGTAAACAACAAATTAACAAAAAGGCAAGTCCCGCGAGGAAAAGGCACTTAAGCTTTGGGATGGCTATGAAAAACAAAAGTAAAACTGAAGTGGCTACAAAGTCAACAAAAACAGAATGCTGGACGACAGCAAAAACTTACAGCGTGTGGAGCAGAGATGGCGTCCACAAAGTACATCCCGTACTTGACATGACAATCAACAATGTCCCCCACAAAGAAGGATGGCCTACGCACAACTTAAATAGTTTTGATTGCGAAAACAAAGCGGGAAATAGCACTCAAAAGAAGACGTGAAGCTGCTACAGGAGAACACCAACAAAACAAGAAATGTCACCAAAATAACAGCGCAAGACAGGAACTAAAGCACGACACACAGGAAACAACACTAAACTCAAAATAAGGCCAGACAACCTGGTGGAGTTTCATTTTTTAACATTTTCTGCTGGTGGTGTGCCTCCGTATTTTTTTTATGAAAAAAATGTGCCTTGGCTCAAAAAAGGTTGAAAAACACTGGAATACAGAATACAGGAAGTGCACTTAATAACCGTGGATAGTGATATGGACTGTGTTTTTCAACCACTCTGCCGCGGCACACTAGTGTGCCGCGGGACATGATCTAATTTCACATATTTGGGCTAAAAACATTTTTTGCAAAGCAGTAATTATAATCTGCAACTTATGTGTTGTTGTTGTTGAGTGTCGATGCTGTCTTGAGCAATGCTTTTCAACCACTGTCGCGGCACACTAGTGTGCCGTTAGATATTAGATTAGATTAGATTAGATAGATTATATAGTACTTTATTCCTTCAAGAGAGTTCCTTCAGGAAAATTAAAATTTTCAGCACAATCCCATTCAATTTCAGACTAACGTTACAGGGAGACAGAACAGGATCGCTGACGGGTCTGCCGACTTCCAGCGCCCCTTACAAAAAAGGTGAGATACAGGTAAACAAGGGGGGGGAATGGGAGAAAAAAATAGAAGATTAAAATAAAATAAAATATAATTTAAAAAAAAATCGGTCTAAGCCTGAGCCCTGGAGAAGGTGTCTCCTACTCAGTGGCCTAGTGGTTGGAGTGTCCGCCCTGAGACCGGTAGGTTGTGAGTTCAAACCCCGGCCGAGCCATACCAAAGACTATAAAAATGGGACTCATTACTTCAGGACTCATTACCTTCCTGCTTGGCATTAAGCATCAAGGGTTGGAATTGGGGGTTAAATCACCAAAAATGATTCCCGGGCGCGGCACCGCTGCTGCCCACTGCTCCCCTCACCTCCCTTGGGGTGATCAAGGGTGATGGGTTAAATGCAGAGAATAATTTCGCCACACCAAGAGTGTGTGTGGCAATCATTGGTACTTTAGACTGAGGCCAAAGGAAAAAAACAACAACTCATAGCCATAGTACACATCCCTCTAACATCAAAGAACATAAAGGACATTAAAGACATTAAAGCAGCGGATACAACCAGCCACTTCTACATATAGCTATGAATAAAAAGTAAAAGAAACATACACTCTGGTGGCCTCTGCGGTGTTCTACGTCATTGTTTGCTGGGGTGGAGAGAGCCTGGCCAGAGACAGGAGCAGACCCAACTAAGCAAACAAAAGAGACGACTCCACTCTCGGCCGCCAACCAACTCTCGGACAGTGTCCAGTCTGCACTGTAAAAAAAAACTGGCTGCTACGGCTGCCGAACGAAAACCATAACATTAAAATAAAACATTGTAAACCAAATAATGATCAAAAAAAATTTATTTACAGAAATTTTCGTGAAATGTTTTGCGTAAAAAATATCGAAATTTTACAGATTTTTACAAAATTATTAAGATTAACCACCTTTAATAAAGTGACGATGCAAACATTTCTGCAGAAAAATACCATTATTCAACAGAGTTTTCCCAAATTATTACGATCAACCAACTTTAATGAAGTGACAATGCTGGCAGCTCCACAGATTTTTTTCTGAATTGTTAAGATCAGGAGTCTCAAACTCAATTTACCTGGGGGCCACTGGATGCAGAAACTATGTGAAAAGTGGATTCACCTTCTTTGAATGGCTATCCCGACCTAGCAACATACATGCCAATCCTCCCGATTTTACAGAGAGACTTCCTGAGACCCTCACGAAGTCCCGAAGTTCGCCCGGACAAGTATTTTAAGGGGGTGCCGTGAGACCACTGCCTTCAATCGACAATCTTTCGCCGCGTTTGTTCATTCACCGTACATTCAGCGTGCCGACTGAGACGCATGTTGTATAAGGGATCGTTGGAAACACAATAGTGATTGCAAGACATACTTGATCAACAGCCATACAGGTCACACTGACGGTGGCTGTACAAACAAATTTAACACTGTTGCAAACATGCGCCACACTGTGAACCCACATTTAGTGGTCAATTGTACGGAACATGTACTGTACTGTGCAATCTACTAATAAAAGTTTCAATCAATCAATCAATCGTTTGAAAAATAGCAACAATTCAAAAATCCTTTATAAATATATTTATTGAATATGTAAGTTCCTAAATTGTGAAAAGAAATGCAACAATGCATTATTCAAGGTTTACAGATTTTTTTGTGGACATTTTCCATAAATATTGATGTTAAAGATTTATTTTTTTTGTGAAGAAATGTTTAGAATTAAGTTCATGAATCCAGATGGATCTGTATTACAATCCCCAAAGAGGGCACTTTAAGTTGATGATTACTTCTATGCGGAGAAATCTTTATTTATAATTGAATCACTTGTTTATTTTTCAACAAGTTTTTAGTTATTTTTATATCTTTTTTTCCAAATAGTTCAAGAAAGACCACTACAAATGAGCAATATTTTGCACTGTTATACAGTTTAATAAATCAGAAACTGATGACATAGTGCTGAATTTTACTTTAACTCTTTTTTTCAACCAAAAATGCTTTGCTCTGATTATGGGGTACTTGAGTTAAAAAAATGTTAACAGGGGTTACATTACTGAAAAAAGTTGAGAACCACTGGGTTAAAACTCCTGCGTTTCTATTATTCTAGCAACCTTCGTCATTTGGGAGCTGTTTATGGTGCCACTTATATGTAGTGAAAAAATACTTGTTTTTTAACGCACGTTGTCCGCACTGAGGTGATTACAGCTGCGGGCAGCCGCACACCAACACGTCCGTGCGGGGAGAAAGCATCAGCCGAGCCGTAGGAGGTCACCAGGAAAAAAAAGCTAAACACTGGGAGGGAAAAAAGCACAATCTTGCATAACCTATCGTCATATTTGGTTCCCCTCCTTTTTTAAATGCTTTGAATTAAACGTGTAAAGGGTTTGTACTTTCGAGTTTTAATGGATAAAAAAAGAGCATGGGTGGACTTTTTACAGTACACACTCACACTGATATTGAACAAAGAAGTGAGTGGGATGATGATCATTGGAGGTAAAATCATACCGACGAGTTACTGTTCACATAAAATATATTGTAGAGCACTACGCTATATTTTATTTTATTTTAATCTTTTATTTTTTTCTCCCATTCCCCCCGTTGTTTACCTGTATCTCACCTTTTTTGTAAGGGAAGTCGGCAGACCCGTCAGCAATCCTGTTCTGTCTCCCTGTAATGTTTGTCTGATCTTGAATGGGATTGTGCTGAAAATGTTATTTTCCTGAAGGAATAAATAAAGTACTATATATCTATTCATCTATCCAGCTACACTGTAAATAGGTTTTGTACTGTAAGGTTAAGGTCATATTATTTTGACCCGGGGTTGTCAAGCACTGACTAGTACCAAACCGCATTCACGTGCAATAGCAAACTCAATAAACACATGCCTTTTTATTATTGTATAAATACTTTAAATCTAAATATATATCCAAATGTGTTGTATTTAATACAAACATATACTACTGCTACATAAGTGGCATATCCATGCGGACTGGACACTGGCCGAGAGTGTAGTCTGCTCTCTTGGTTGCTTTGTTGGGTCTGCTCCTGTCTCTGGCCATACTCTCTCCACCCCAGCAGACCATGGCGTGGAACACCGCAGAGGCCAACACAGTGGATATGTTTCTTTTACCTTTTATTCACAGCTGTATGTAGAAGTGGCTGGTTGCATCAGCTCCGTTGCTTTAATGTCTTTCATGTCTTTTGTTTTCTTTGATGTTTGATGTTTCCCTCTTACACACATGTAAGAGGGATGTGTACTATGGCTATGAGTTGTTTTTTTTCCCTTGGCCTCAATCTGGACCCCCTCTCCAGAGGCCAAAGCTTAGACCGATTTTTTTATTTTAATCTTTTTTTCCCCATTCAGTGCGTCTGCAGTGCTTCACGGTGGAAGAGGGGTTAGTGCGTCTGCCTCACAATACGAAGGTCCTGCAGTCCTGGGTTCAAATCCGGGCTCGGGATCTTTCTGTGTGGAGTTTGCATGTTCTCCCCGTGACTGCGTGGGTTCCCTCCGAGTACTCCGGCTTCCTCCCACTTCCAAAGACATGCACCTGGGGATAGGTTGATTGGCAACACTAAAATTGGCCCTAGTGTGTGAATGTGAGTGTGAATGTTGTCTATCTGTGTTGGCCCTGCGATGAGGTGGCGACTTGTCCAGGGTGTACCCCGCCTTCCGCCCGATTGTAGCTGAGATAGGCGCCAGCGCCCCCCGCGACCCCGGAAGGGAGAAAGCGGTAGAAAATGGATGGATGGATGGATTTTCCCCATTCATCCCATTGTTGACCTATATCTCACCGTTTTTGTAAGGGGCTCCGGAAGTCGGCAGACCCGTCAGCCATCCTGTTCTGTCTCCCTGTAATGTTGTCTGATCTTGAATGGGATTGTGCTGAAAATTTTAATTTTCCTGAAGGAACTTTCCTGAAGGAATAAATCAAGTTCTATCTGTCTGTCTGTCTGTCTGTCTGTCTGTCTGTCTGTCTCTTTTCGAGTTCCACAAGCTTTTGCGATGTTGCAACACGGTCCAATGTCGCATTCATTTTTCGCCAAAATCTCGTATTGATTACGGGAGATTTCGGACCACTGCGCAAAGTTTCCTCCCCGAACTACCACTTTTTAACACCGGTTGACCTGAATTTATTAGTTTGAGTATAATGTGACCCTTGTGAAAGAGATTTAAACATTGTTTCCACGACGACAGGATGTAGACATGGTTGTTTAGCAAATAATAGGCTACTCACCGCATCAAATAGGGTTAAAATATTTGTTGCAAAACCCATGCCCCTTAACCAATGGAAGGCTTTTATATCTTTGCTTAGTTTAATCCAGGTCACCTTTTTTAGTCAAGCAGTCTGCGTCAATTTGTTTTTACAAAGTTGCGTACATGAAATGACAAACTGCATTTGCAATATTTCCCCAATAACGGTACTGTAGCTGGGTGAGAACTTGGAGCAAATTAGTGAGTCACTCCAGCCGTCCTTTCTCTACTGTAAAGTCTCTGGCTGACTGCTGCACTGAGGATTTAGGTCGTTCTTTAGCTAGCATTAGCAAGTGGCTTTTCAAATCGGTGCACCTCGCACTTGTACTTTTATTGAACATAAGGACTCACCTTTGGTGGAAATATTTCCACACAATTGATGCACCGCTGTTAGTTTGCTGCACAGAACGACCAACCTCCCCTCACCTGTTGCTTTCTCTTGTGCTGCCAAAATCATGTGATCACCACGACTAGTCGTGGTGATCACATGATTCACAAGTGGCCACAAGTCGACTGGTTTGTGCGACCTCTATTGTGCTGCAAAATGGACTGTAAACACATGCTTGTGCATATCAAACCATGCTTTTCGGGTCTTCTCTCTTAAAGGGGAACATTATCACAATTTCAGAAGGGTTAAAACCAATAAAAATCAGTCCCCAGGGGCTTATTTTATTTTTCAAAGTTTTTAAAAATGTTTTACCCATCATGGAATATCCCGAAAAAAGGCTTTAAAATGCCTGATTTTCGCTATCTTTAAATCCATCATCAATTTTCCTGTGACGTCATTTAGTGATGCCAACATGGCAGATAGCACAGCAAGATATAGCGACATTAGCTCGGATTCAGACTCGGATTTCAGAGGCTTAAGCGATTCAACAGATTACGCATGTATTGAAACGGATGGTTGTAGTATGGAGGCAGATAGCGAAAACGAAATTGAAGAAGAAACTGAAGCTATTTGGCGATCGCCTTCTAACCAACGATTGAGTGTCGCAGGGTATCCATACAGCTCTGTGCCATGTCTGTCGTAGCATCGCCGGTAAAATGTCTGTCGATTTGTAAGTGTTTGTTTGGCATTAAATGTGGGTGGAGTGAAAGGCTGGATGCAAATATAGCTACAAATGTACATACAGCTAGCCTAAATAGCATGTTAGCATCGATTAGCTGTCAGTCATGCCGCGACCAAATATGTCTGATTAGCACATAAGTCAATAACAGCAACAAAACTTACCTTTGTGATTTCGTTGACTTTATCGTTGGAAATGCATCTGCATTGAGTGTCGCAGGGTATCCATACATCTTTGTGCCATGTCTGTCGTAGCATCGCCGGTAAAATGTGCAGACGAGGGACTTTCGAATCTTTTGACACTGGAGCAACTTAAATCCGTTGATTGGTAAGTGTTTGTTTGGCATTAAATGTGGGTGGAGTGAAAGGCTGGATGCAAATATAGCTACAAATGTACATACAGCTAGCCTAAATAGCATGTTAGCATCGATTAGCTGTCAGTCATGCCGCGACCAAATATGTCTGATTAGCACATAAGTCAATAACAGCAACAAAACTTACCTTTGTGATTTCGTTGACTTTATCGTTGGAAATGCATCTGCATTGAATGTCGCAGGGTATCCATACATCTCTGTTCCATGTCTGTCGTAGCATCGCCGGTAAAATGTGCAGACGAGGGACTTTCGAATCTTTTGACACTGGAGCACCTTAAATCCGTCGATTGGTAAGTGTTTGGTTGGCATTAAATGTGGGTGGAGGGAAAGGCTGGATGCAAATATAGCTACAAATGTACATACAGCTAGCCTAAATAGCATGAATAGCATCGATTAGCTGTCAGTCATGCCGCGACCAAATATGTCTGATTAGCACATTAGTCAATAACATCAACAAAATTCACCTTTGTGATTTTGTTGACTTTATCGTTGGAAATGCATCTGCATTGAGTGTCGCAGGGTATCCCTACATCTCTGTGCCATGTCTGTCGTAGCATCGCCGGTAAAATGTGCAGACGAGGGACTTTTGAATCTTTTGACACTGGAGCAACTTAAATCCGTCGATTGGTAAGTGTTTGTTTGGCATTTAATGTGGGTGGAGGGAAAGGCTGGATGCAAATATAGCTACAAATGAGGCATAATGATGCAATGAGTATACACAGCTAGCCTAAATAGTAGGGCTATGAATCTTTGGGTGTCCCACGATTCGATTCAATATCGATTCTTGGGGTCACCATTCGATAATATATCGATTTTTTTTTTTTAATTCGATTCGATTTTCGATTCAAAAACGATATGTTTCTGAATCAAAACGATTCCGTATTCATTCAATACATAGGATTTCAGCAGGATCTACCCCAGTCTGCTGACATGCTAGCAGAGTAGTAGATTAAAAAAAAAAAGCTTTTACAATCCTAAAGGACAATGTTTTATCAACTGATTGCAATAATGTAAATTTGTTTTAACTATTAAACGAACCAAAAATATGACTATTTTATCTTTGTGAAAACATTGGACACAGTGTGTTGTCAAGCTTATGAGATGCCATGCAAGTGTAAGCCACTGTGACACTATTGTTCTTTTTTATTATTTTTATAAATGTCTAATGATAATATCAGACAGGGATTTTTAATCACTACTATGCTGAAATTATAATTAATATTGATACTGTTGTTGATAATATTCATTTTTGTTTCATTACTTTTGGTTTGTTCTGTGTCGTGTTTGTGTCTCCTCTCAATTGCTCTGTTTATTGCGGTTCTGAGTGTTGCTGGGTCAGGTTTGGTTTTGGAATTGGAATTGCATTGTTATGGTATTGCTGTGTATTGTTTTGTTGGATTGTTTTAAGAAAATAAAATAAATAAAAAAATCGATTTAAAAAAAAAATGATAGTCTATTCTGAATCGCACAACGTAAACGATTCGATTTGTATTCGAATCGATTTTTCCCCACCCCCCTACTAAATAGCATGTTACACTCCGCGTAAGTCAACTTGAATTCGTCCCTGATCGTGTTGTTACAAACTCCGACAACACACCGACGAGGCATGATGTCTCCAAGGTACGGAAAACAGTCGAAAAAACAGAGCTGATTTGACTCGATGATTGTAATGTGTTAGAGAAAATGGCGGATTGACTGTTGTGACGTCATCCCCCCGAGAGCGAATAATAGAAAGGCGTCAAATTCGCCAAACTTCACCCATTTAGAGTTCGGAAATCGGTTAAAAAAATATATGGTCCTTTTTCTGCAACATCAAGGCTTACATAGGTCTGGTGATAATGTTCCCCTTCAAAAAAATAATTCCTTTGGGCTTTTCTGTTTTACGCATCGGTACATGAATATTGCATTAGATTACTGTAAGGTCTGCGAGTACTTTTTTTTTCCAATCAAAGGTTTGACCGAAACAAGTTGGCCTGCAATCTCAAAAAGGTTGTGTCTCTACAAGATTTGTATATCGGTACTGATAAAATACTGCGGTACTAATGAATTAAAAAACGTACAATAGTGTCGTAAAAAAATACCGATCCTTTTTTCCCCCATGGTCTTGATGGCACACTGTGGTGCTACTGCTGGTAATATGAGGCACATGTGAGTCCACACACACACACACAGACACACAGACACACACACACACACACACACACACACACACACACACACACACACACACACAGAACACTTCCAAGCGGATAGAGTGTGGTGACAGAAGAGGGAGAATGGATGTATTTTGGCTTAAAAACTTACCGATAAAGGTGAAGCTATAAGGAGCGGTGCTTTAAAACATCGCTAGTTAGAGGCTAACGTCTCTCCACAATGTTTTAGCTACTTTTAAAGCACTAATCTTCTCCCTCATGACGACATGTAAACTGTTTTAAACCCTGTAGGATGTGGAATAGCTAAAAATGCTGCACTACACACCATAGGACAGTGGTTCTTAACCTTGTTGGAGGTACCGAACGCCACCAGTTTCATATGCGCATTCACTGTACCCTTCTTTTGTGAAAAATAAAAAGAACAAAACCAACTCAGTGTATGAACTCACAACAAATTACACATCTGTAAATCAGATGGATTATTAGAGGGAACATTGTTTGGGGGTATCCATAATACGGCGATAGGGAAAAGTTTTTATTTACACGATGAGTCGGGTATGTCTTGACCTCTGCGGCCGAGGCTTTGCTGAACACCTAAGGCAGGGGTGCCCACACTTTTTCTGCAGGCGAGCTACTTTTCAATTGACCAACTCGAGGGGATCTACCTCATTTATATATATCATTTATATTTATTTATTTATGAAAGAGACATTTTTGTAAACAAGTTATATGTGTTTAATGACAATACAAGCATGTGTAACACATATAGATGTCTTTCTTTCACGAAGACAAGAATATAAGTTGGTGTATTACCTGATTCTGATGACTAGCATTGATTGGAATCAGACAGTAATGATGATAACGCCCACATTTTCAAATGGAGGAGAAAAAAAGTTGTCCTTTCTGTACAATACCACATGAAAGTGGTTGGTTTTTGGCATCTAATTCATCCAGCTTCCATACACTTTACAAGAAAAACATTGCCGGCAAATTCCGTAGCTTGCTTGATTGACATTCACGGCACCCGAGGGTCTTGTGAGATGACGCTGGCTGCTGCCAGTTCATTATTATGAAAAAATGACAGAGAGGAAGGCGAGAAACACTTTTGCTTTCAACAGACTTTCGCACCGTCCCTTCCGTCAAAACTCTAAAGGCCGACTGCACATTTCCTATCTTCACAATAAAAGCCCTGCTTCATGCTGCCTGCGCTAACAAAATAAGAGTCTCGGAAAGCTGGCGTGCACAAGTGATGTGCACGCCAGCTTTCTGAGGGATTGCTTGTGCACGCCATTTTCCCGAGACTCTGTATTTAGTTAGCGCAGGCAGCATGAAACAGGGCTTTTATTGTGAAGATAGGAAATGTGCAGTCGGCCTTTAGAGTTTTGACGGAAGGTCCGGCGCGAGAGTCTGTTGAAATAAAAAGTGTTTCTCGCCTTCCTCTCGGTCATATTTTAATAATAATGATCTTGCAGCAGCCAGCGTCATCTCACAAGACCCTCCGGTACCGTGAATGTCATTTAAGTGACGTCTTGGTGAAGATTGATGATCACTCATTTTTAGGTCTATTTTTTTTTAAAGCCTGGCTGGAGATCGACTGACACACCCCCCGCGGTCGACTGGTAGCTCGCGGTCGACTGGTAGCTCGCGATCGACGTAATGGGCACCCCTGCCCTAAGGGTTCGATCGAACCCAGGTTAAGAACCACTGCCATAGGAGAATGCAATAGCTATCCGCTAAAAACAAGCTAGCGCTCCTAAATGTAAACAAATGGGTGGATCTATACAAACATCGACTGTAACAATACCAAGTACAAAAGCCGTATATAGTCGCTATCACAATGAGTATATTGATGTATTTTATGATTACAAAATCTTTTGTCATTTGTTTTATTGTTTATAAACTCAGCAAATATGTCCCTGGACACAGGAAAACTTTATGTATGACCAATGTATGACCCTATAACTAGTTGGTATTGGATCCATACACAAAGTTGTAGTGTCCAAGGTGTGAAGTATCCACGTAACAGAAAGTGCTTATTACATTTGAACAGAAATGTAGATAGAACATGTCAAAACAAAAAGTAAACAGATATTAACCATAAATTAACAAGTATATTGATTAAACATCCATGTTCTACTTGTCCTTAATAATTTTGACAAAATAATAAAATGGGAAATGACTCAATATGTTACTGCATACGTCAGCAGACAAATTAGCAGCCTTTGTTTGCTTACTTACTTTTAAAATACAAACCCCGTTTCCATATGAGTTGGGAAATTGTGTTAGATGTAAATATAAATGGAATACAATGATTCGCAAATCTTTTTCAACCTAATATTCAGTTGGATGCACTACAAAGACAAGATATTTGATGTTCAAACTCATAAACTTTACTTTTTTTTGCAAATAATAATTTACTTAGAATTTAATGGCTGCAACACGTGCCAAAGTAGTTGGGAAAGGGCATGTTCACCAGTGTGTTACATCACCTTTTCTTTTAACAACACACAATAAACGTTTGGGAACTGAGGAAACCAAAAGTTGAAGCTTTGAAAGTGGAATTCTTTCCCATTCTTGTTTTATGTAGAGCTTCAGTCATTCAACAGGCCGGGGTCTCCGCTGTCGTATTTTACGCGTCATTGTGCGCCACACATGGGAAACAGGTCTGGACTGCAGGCGGGTCAGGAAAGTACCCGCACTCTTTTACTACCAAACCACACTTTTGTAACACGGGGCTTAGCATTGTCTTGTTGAAATAAGCAGGGGCTTCCATGATATCGTTACTTGGATGACAAAATATGTTGATCCAAAACCTGTATGGACATTCAGCATTAATGGTGCCTTCACAGATGTGTAAATTACCCATGCCTTGGGCACTAATACACCCCCATACCATCACAAATGCTGGCTTTTGAACTTTGCGCCTATAACAATCCGGATGGTTATTTTCCTCTTTGTTCTGGAGGACACCACGTCCACAGTTTCCAAATATAATTTGAAATGTGGACTTGTCAGACCACAGAACACCTTTCCACTTTGCATCAGTCCATCTTAGATGAGTTCAGGCCCAACGAAGCCAGCGGCGTTCCTTGGTGTTGTTGATAAATTGGTTTGGATTTGCATAGCAGAGTTTTAACTTGCGCTTACAAATGTAGCAACCAACTGTAGTTACTGACAGTGGTTTTATGAAGTGTTCCTGAGCCCATGTGGTGATATCCTTTACACACATTTGATGCAGTATCGCCTGAGGGATTAACGGTCCGTAATATCATTGCTTACGGAAGTGTTTTTTTTTTCAGATTCTCTGAACCTTTTGATGATTTTACGGACTGTAGCTGTTAAAATCCCATAATTCCTTGCAATAGCTCGTTGAGAAATGTTGTTCTAAAACTGTTTAACAATTTGCTTACAAAGTGGTGACCCTCACCCCATCCTTGTTTGTGAATTACTTAGCATTTCATGGAAGCTGCTTTTATACCCAATCATGGCACCCACCTGTTCCCAATTAGCCTGCACACCTGTGGGATCTTCCATATAAGTGTTTGATGAGAATTTCTCAACTTTATCAGTATTTATTGCCACCTTTCCCAACTTCTTTGTCACTTGTTGCTGGCATCAAATTGTAAAGTTAATGATTATTTGCACAAAAAAAAAAAAAAAGTGTCAGTTTGAACATCAATTATGTTGTCTTTGTAGCATATTCAACTGAATATGGGTTGAAAATGATTTGCAAATCATTGTATTCCGTTTGTATTTACATCTAACACAATTTCCCAACTCATATGGAAACGGGGTTTGTAGAAGTTGTCTTGTCTGTTCACTATGTTATTTATTGCCAAAATTGTTGTATAATTGCAATAAGAAAAGTATGTTGAATATATCATGATGAGGCATAGTTTTTTGTGGTGCCTGTTATTTTTAAAAGTATCAAAATACATTTTGGTACTGTATCAGGACAGAACTAATGTATTAGTTTTTATTGATGAAGTTAGTTCATATTAGGCGTTACGTACTATATTCATATTGCTGTGACGTCAATCTCAGCAACAGGATGACATGCTCAAAACGCTCGACATTTTTTCCGCCAAGAAAACGATCGGTCTTCGGTAATGGAGACTTGCTCTTCTGCTGCAGGGAATAAGGGCGCATGCTTTCTCTCTGTTAATCTTCGCAACAAGATGACATCCTCAAAACGCTCGACATATTTTGCCAAGTACAAGATCGGTCTTCGGTAATGGCGCCTCGCTCTTCCACATGCTCTCTCTCTCTCTCATGTGATGTTTGAACACTGCATGTTGGCAGTAAACAGGAAAAAAAATGCCAATTGTGCCTTTGAGGAAAATGCAGCAAAAAAACCCAGGTGGTGGGACAATGGCCCCGGGCTCATATCTCCACCGTGAGTCAGTGCGGGCACAGGAGGAAGCACGTGGCCGTGTGGAGCGAAAATTGGCGCGATTACAGTCTTGGTTTTACCCTTGAGGCTTGGAATCGCGCGGATTCTCACCCAGTTTTGTTCAGGACGCCATTTCCCCCTACGCCCCTGTCTCTGACGCAATTGATTGAACCCCTAAATGGTGAGATCACGCGGCTCCGCCCCCCTCCATGAATAGGTGGTCGGGTGCGTTTGGCATTGTTTCTTCGAGGGTGTTTTGAATCAGGATGGTGGGGGTTAATATTGCCGTGTCTTTTTTTTTTTTTTTTTTTGAGGAATGTTTCGACACCTCGACATTCCGCGTGCATGCTCCGTGCAAAGCATGTGTGCTGCCTCCACTTTAAATCTGCGTTCATCTCCGTGCGGGGTACTTAAGCGCTTGACCTAATTTCTCCCGCAGCAAAGAAGCCACCAGTGAAGGCCGCGCTCCGTGCGCATGCGCGGGACACTCTGGGTGTTTCCTCTTTGCCTTTCTAACAGGAAGCTGATGTGGAGTTCAACCGAGGACAAGGAAAAGGCCTTTTCTTTCCACTGTGAATCATTTGAGAGAGAAAAAAAGAGGGCGAGGGAGGGGCGGGAAACAGAGCGAGCAGGCTTCTGCATTGATTAAGTACTCTGCAATCTGTCCCGCTCCCCTATTGTATATTTTTTTCCTTTTTCGCACCCATTTTTAGTTGGCGTCCTCCTTCAGCGCGGATTTACGGAGAGTTAAGGAGTCCTGAGGAGAGAAAGGAGAGACGAAAAGTCAAATGAAGCAGACCTCTGTGGGGAGCAGTGCAGGTTCTTCCGGTTTAGTTTAAACATACCCGCAGCGGGGAAAAAAAGAGACTAGCTAGCTGCTTGACATGCTCAGGAGGCGAGAGGAAGCCGTGCCAGTGGCTTTATTAATGCCAGCGCCCTGGCCCCTCTATGCCTTCAATCTCTTGATAGCATGGAAAGGACAAATTGCTGCATTCCCATCGCTATAAATAGCAGATAAACCGCTCAGAGCGCGAGCGCGTGATAAAATATTAAAAGTCAGCTTCCACTCAAAAGCAAGATAAATGGTGTTGGTGTGCATCTTTTTTGTGGGGATGGGAAATGAAAAGCTTTTGTTTTTTTTTAATATATTGTGTTGTTGCGTAACAGTGCATGCAAGTGTGCAACAGTGCCTTGTAATTGACAACAGAAATATGTTGTTAAAAAAAGAATAGTGCTGTGTCATTTTCTAACCCTTGAGTGTTAGAATGCAATGCTGGACTGCACCGCATTTTAAACTGCTTTAAAGGCCTACTGAAACCCACTACTACCCACCACGCAGTCTGATAGTTTATATATCCATCCATTTTCTACCGCTTATTCCCTTTCGGGGTCGTGGGGGGCGCTGGCGCCTATCTCAATCAATCAATCAATGTTTACTTATATA
Source organism: Nerophis ophidion (assembly GCF_033978795.1). Lineage (NCBI taxonomy): Eukaryota > Metazoa > Chordata > Actinopteri > Syngnathiformes > Syngnathidae > Nerophis > Nerophis ophidion. The sequence continues at coordinate 67,722,027 of NC_084620.1, forward strand.
GCCCTAAATCACTAGTGTCTCAAAGGGCTGCACAAACCACCACGACATACTCGGTAGGCCCACATAAGGGCAAGGAAAACTCAAACCCAGTGGGACGTCGGTGACAATGATGACTATGAGAACCTTGGAGAGGAGGAAAGCAATGGATGTCGAGCACGTCTAACATGATACTGTGAAAGTTCAATCCACAATGGATCCAACACAGTCGCGAGAGTCCAGTCCAAAGCGGATCCAACACACGGATCTCAGCTACAATCGGGCGGAAGGCAGTGTACACCCTGGACAAGTCGCCACCTCATCGCAGGGCCAACACAGATAGACAGACAACATTCACACACTAGGGACCATTTAGTGTTGCCAATCAACCTATCCCCAGGTGCATGTCTGTGGAAGTGGGAGGAAGCCGGAGTACCCGGAGGGAACCCACGCAGTCACGGGGAGAACATGCAAACTCCACACACCGAGCCTGGATTTGAACCTAGGACTGCAGGAACTTCGTATTGTGAGGCAGACGCACTAACCCCTCTTCCACCGTGAAGCCTAGTTTATATATCAATGATGAAATATTAACATTGCAACACATGCCAATACGGCCTTTTTAGTTTACTAAATTGCAATTTTAAATTTCGCGCGAAGCATCCCGTTGAAAACGTCGCGGTATGATGAGGCGTGCGCGTGACGTCACGGATTGTAGCGGACATTTTGTCCCAGCACCACTCCCGGCTAAAAGTCGTCCGATTTAATCGCATAATTACCCAGTATTCTGGACATTTGTGTTGCTGAATCTTTTGCAATTTGTTCAATTAATAATGGAGAAGTTAAAGTAGAAAGATGTAGGTGGGAAGCGGTGTACTTCCATCCAAAGGCAAAACCCAGTAACTCAATTTTGGTCAAAACTGAGCTGATAATAATTTTGGAGTTCCTAGGTCAGGGGTGCCCATTACGTCGATCGCGAGCTACCAGTCGACCGCGGGGGGTGTGTCAGTCGATCTCCAGCCGGGCTCTTAAAAAAAATAGACCTAAAAATGAGTGATCATCAATCTTCACCAAGACGTCACTTAAATGACATTCACGGTACCGGAGGGTCTTGTGAGATGACGCTGGCTGCTGCAAGATCATTATTATGAAAATATGACCGAGAGGAAGGCGAGAAACACTTTTTATTTCAACAGACTCTCGCGCCGTACCTTCCGTCAAAACTCTAAAGGCCGACTGCACATTTCCTATCTTCACAATAAAAGCCCTGCTTCATGCTGCCTGCGCTAACTAAATACAGAGTCTCGGAAAACTGGCGTGCACAAGTGATGTGCACGCCAGCTTTCCGAGACTCTTATTTTGTTAGCGCAGGCAGCATGAAGCAGGGCTTTTATTGTGAAGATAGGAAATGTGCAGTCGGCCTTTAGAGTTTTGACGGAAGGGACGGCGCGAAAGTCTGTTGAAATAAAAAGTGTTTCTCGCCTTCCTCTCTGTCATTTTTTCATAATAATGAACTGGCAGCAGCCAGCGTCATCTCACAAGACCCTCGGGTGCCGTGAATGTCAATCAAGCAAGCTACGGAATTTGCCGCCAATGTTTTTCTTGTAAAGTGTATGGAAGCTGGATGAATTAGATGCCAAAAACCAACCACTTTCATGTGGTATTGTACAGAAAGGACAACTTTTTTTCTCCTCCATTTGAAAATGTGGGCGTTATCATCATTACTGTCTGATTCCAATCAATGCAAGTCATCAGAATCAGGTAATACACCAACTTATATTCTTGTCTTTGTGAAAGAAAGACATCTATATGTGTTACACATGCTTGTATTATCAATAAACACATTTAACTTGTTTACACAAATGTCTCTTTCATAAATAAATAAATATAAATGATATATATAAATGAGGTAGATCCCCTCGAGTTGGTCAATTGAAAAGTAGCTCGCCTGCAGAAAAAGTGTGGGGACCCCTGTCCTAGGTGATATGCTAGACCAGGGGTCGGGAACCTTTTTGGCTGAGAGAGCCATGAAAGCCAAATATTTCAAAATGTATTTCCGTGAGAGCCATATAACATTTTTCAACACTGAATACAACTAAATGCGTGCATTTTTAAGTAATACCAACATTTTTAGAGTATAATAAGTCTCTTATTCTTTTCAACAACATTGTTATTCTAAAAGTTAACCAATAATAAATATAATACTTCTTACCATTAATGCGACATCGTGAACAGGTGCGGTAGAAAATGGATGGTTGGATTAAAATGCATGAGAAGTTTTATGATTTGAACGTTATTTTTGAAACTGTGATTACCAGCGGAATTATTCATTACTTATCGTGTTTAGCAATGTCAGCTAAGATTTATCTGAGAGCCAGGTGCAGGCATCTGGCTCTAGAGCCATAGGTTCCCTACCCCTGGTTTAAGCATTAGACACCTTTTGACCTGCACTCTGCCTCCCGCTGTTTCCCACATCTACAAAGCAATTAGCTACCGACTGCCACCTACTGATATGCAAGAGTATTACACGGTTACTCGGCATAGCTCGGTTGGGAGAGTGGCCGTGCTAGCAACCTGAGGGTTCCAGGTTCGATTCCCGCTTCCGCCATTCTAGTCACTGCCGTTGTGTCCTTGGGCAAGACACTTGCTACCGACTGCCACCTACTGATATGCAAGAGTATTACACGGTTAGTCGGCATAGCTCGGTTAGGAGAGTGGCCGTGCTAGCAACCTGAGGGTTCCAGGTTCGATTCCCGCTTCCGCCATTCTAGTCACTGCCGTTGTGTCCTTGGGCAAGACACTTTACACACCTTCCCCCAGTGCCACCCACCCTGGTTTAAATGTAACTTAGATATTGGGTGTCACTTTGTAAAGCGCTTTGAGTCACTAGAGAAAAGCGCTATATAAATATAATTATCTGAGCGCCATATGTAGTCATCAAAAGAGCCACATCTGGCTCTAGAGCCATAGGTTCCCTACCCCTGTGCTAGACATTAGTGTATGCGATATTGTAATTTGTTCCGTAAGTAAGCTGTTACGCGCATGGCAGGACCTAGCAACTACCACATTACCGCGTAGATACAACAGAAAAACCTAGTATCTCAAGGGACCAATCGGAGCTTCTTTGTCAGTCGCCTTATTGTCTTTAATGAAACATTTGCACGAATGGGGGCCGACGGTCAACCTGATTATGTGATATTATGGCACGAGGGGATATTTGGAAGATTGGCCCAGGACGTTGCAAGCACCTTCATTACATTTTTTGTTCTTGATTCTTACCCTTGCATACTCTTTTGGGCGGAGGTCAAAATAAAAACTGGACCCTGTACACGGCTCTTGCCTAATGTGCAAACGCAGAATGGGGTTCACCCGAGATTGTGATAAAATATCTGGAGAAAGGGCACACGTTCATGAGAGCGGATTCAATCCATGGCTCAATCGGCAAGAAAATGAAAGCTCAAGAAAACATCTATACCTTTGATGACTTTGTAGATCTTTGTAAGACAGCATCAAGATGGATTGGTTTTCCTTAGTTGCCTCAAAATCAGCTAGAAGTGAGTTACTAGGTTTTGCCTTAGGACGGGAGTGTATTGCAGCTGCCTTTTGCATTCCTGAAGGTGAAGCTTTACTATGGAACAGAGCGGTCAAGCGAACATGGTTCTCTACCACATGTCAATCGGCAGGTTTCGGTGAGAAAATTGTGGTAATAAGTCGGCTCTTACCTTAGACATGAACGGAGCTTGCGTCGTTCCTCGCACACCTGTTAAAGAGGCAGCTGCTACTCTCTTGCCTCCTCTGACCGGCCGCCCCCGAACGTGGGATGCTTCCACCGTGGAGGAGGGGAAAAAGAAAGCTCAGCCCGGCCCGACTGGCTGCCTTCGCTTCGCCTCATCGAGAAACGTGGCTTCCCTCAGAGACACTGGCGGTCGCCACACCCCTTTGACTTTCAGGTACGACTATATAATCTTACTAAAACACTAGTAACACAATAAGCAGATAAGGGATTTTCCAGAATTATCCTATTAAATTTGTCTAATAACATCTGAATCGCTCCCACTGTCTTTTTATTTATTTATTTTTTTTTTTCTAGTCTTTCACTCTCACTCTCCTCATCCACAAATCTTTCATCCTCGCTCAAATTAATGGGGAAACCGTCACTTTCTCGGTCCGAATCGCTCTTGCTGCTGGTGGCCATGATTGTAAACGATGTGAGGAGCTCCACAACCCGTGACGTCACGCGCACATCGTCTGCTACTTCCGGTACAGGCAAGGTTTTTTTTATTAGCGACCAAAAGTTGCGAACTTTATCGTCGATGTTCTCTACTAAATCCTTTCAGCAAAAATATGGCAATAATGCGAAATGATCAAGTATGACACATAGAATGGACCTGCTATCCCCGTTTGAATAAGAAAATCTCATTTCAGTAGGCCTTTAATTTTGTGTTATAACCTCCTTTTTTATGATTTTTTTTTTTTTGGGAGGGTTACAAGTTTCAGGGGAAAGTATGCAAACCACGAATGTCCACTGCAGAGGACACTGGTTTACAGGTGGATAAAAAGCATTTTTTTAAATGTATGTATAAGAAATGTGGTGAACTGCCAGACACCTCTCACATGTTCCAGCAGAAGCGTTGTGTGCTCAGCTTGCACCCACGTTCTGTGCGCCGCTCCATGTTTGTCTCGCTTCAAAATCCAGACTCTCGACCCTCACTTTTGGATGTTTGTTTGAGCCCGGTTCTGTTTCCTGTGTTTGCTGCAGGGCACCAGAGGCCACGAGCCCCCCTGGGAGCAGAATGCCGTCGGACACTGGAAAGCTGGTAAGCAAGCTCCTGTTTATACTAAACTGTACAGAATGTGCAAACTGAGGGCCGCACGATGGGAAATCAAAGGATGCGGAGGGCCATTTTGATATTTTGTTTTTCAGAAATATACCGTATTTTTCGGAGTATAACTCGCTCCGGAGTATAAGTCGCACCTGCCAAAAATGCATAATGAAGACGGAAAAAAACAGATATACGTCACACTGGAGTATAAGGCGAATTTTGGGGGGAAATTTATTTGATAAAACCCAACACCAAGAATAGACATTTGAAAGGCAATTTAAAAAAAATAAGAATACTGAACAACAGGCTGAATAAGTGTACGTTATATGAGGCATAAATAACCAACTGAGAAGGTGCCTGCTATGTTAACCTAACATATTATGGTAAGAGTCATTCAAATAACTTTAACATATAGAACATGCTATACCTTTACCAAACAATCTGTCACTCCTAATTGTTAAATCCCATGAAATCTTATACGTCTAGTCTCTTATGTGAAAGAGCTAATGATAATGTCAATGAGAGATTTTTAATCACTGCTATGCTGAAATTATAACTAATATTGATACTGTTGTTGATAATATTCATTTTTGTTTCATTGCTTTTGGTTTGTTTTGTGTCGTGTTTGCGTCTCCTCTCAATTGCTCTGTTTATTGCAGTTCTGAGTGTTGCTGGGTCAGGTTTGGTTTTGGAAATGGATTGCATTGTTATGGTATTGTTGTGTATTGTTTTGTAATTGATAAAAAAAAAAAATATATACATATATATATATATATATATATATATATATATATATATATTTTTTTTTTTTTATCGATTTTTTAAAAATGAGAATCGATTCTGAATCGAACATCGCATTTGAATCGATTTTTTCCAACACCCCTAATAACCATCTTTAAATAACTTTAAGTGCAATTTAATATCGCCTCAAAATATCAGTTATTGACCTCCTTGACTACTAATAATCGTATCGGGAATAAGCGGTAGAAAATGGATGGATGGTCCTGAAAAAACCTTGTCAGTCAAGCTCTAGTTGCCGCGGCATCGCTGCTGCCCACTGCTCCCCTCACCTCCCAGGGGATGAACAAGGGGATTTGTCAAATGCAGAGGACAAATTTCACCACACCTAGTGTGTGTGTGTGTGTGTGTGTGTGTGTGTGTGTGTGTGTGACATTCATTGGTACTTCAACTTTAATATTATCGGTGTGACATCACAATTACTTATATGGGCTTTATAATTATTTGTCCAATATTTGTCATTCAACCCTTCTATTAACACACAGCTGACATGCAGGCTGTTTTTTCTTTTAAAACATTTACCATATTTTTCGAACTATAAGTCGCAGTTTTTTTCATAGTTTGGCCGGGGGTGCGACTTATGTGTGAAATGATTAACACATTACCGTAAAATATCAAATAATATTATTCGTCTCATTCACGGAAGAGACGAAGAAAATGTCAGCAATCATCACATACACTTCAACCAATAAGAATTCGGCGGGGGAGGGTCATGGCAGAAGTGTATTTTGGGTCATGGAGTGCTAACTGCTATATGTTATATGCTACTTCCGGAGCTTTTAAAATGGATCATTTCATCGTTGGCGGTAACTTATTAAAACTGAGAAGGGCAGAACAAAAATGGCACCGAAAAGGAAACAATGTACTGCAGATTACACAATATCACATAATATTATCCGTGTTAGAGTTAGTTTGTGACGAACCCCAAGATGCAGAGAAGGAGGCAGGCATTTTACAGGTAAACATGATATAATTAAAACTAAACAAGAACAAACAAAAGGGTACTAACAAAAGGCGCACGAGGCGGATAACAAACTAAAAGAGCTAGCATGGGGAGCTAGAAAACAAATGGAGCCTAGCATGAAAGCTAGCAAAAACAAAAGGGCCTAGCGTGGAAGCTAGCAGGTAGCGAGTAGAAAAACAAATTGGAAGCAGGGAACAAAAGACATTAAGCTACAAACAACTACCGAAATATAGCTTACCGCTACGCTGCAATGACACGACACGACAGGAGCGACAGGTAGCGCTATATAAATATAATTCACTTAACACTAGCAACGACAATAATCCAGCCCCCTGACTGGATGGGAAGACAGGTCTAAATAGGAGCTGGCTGATTGACACCAGGTGTGGCCAGGTGCCAATCAGCCGCAGCTGAGGGGACACAGCACTCAGGGAGAAAGACAGGAAACAGACAAAATAAGAGCGCTGACAGGAACTAAAGACAGGAAATACTACACACACACACAGAGGAAAAACTAAAACACAAACAAACTGTCAGGGGCAACCCTGACAATTTGTCTCATTCACGGAAGAGACGAAGAAAATGTCAGCAATCATCACACACACGTCAGCAATCATCACACACACTTCAACCAATAAGAATTTGGCGAGGGAGGGTCATGGCAGAAGTGCATTGTGGGTCATGGAATGCTAACTGCTATATGCTATTTGCCACTGCCGTAGCTATTAAAATGGATCATTTCGTTGTTGGCGGTAACTTATAAAAATTGAGAAGGGCTGAACAAAAATGGCACCGAAAAGGAAATCATGTACTGCAGATTACAAGATGGGCGTAGTGAAATATGCAGCAGAAAACGACAAGAGGTAGCGGCGCATACCTTTGGAGTTGGCAGAGTTGTTTAGAAGCGACATCAAGGAGGAAGATTTCATCGTAATTATCGATTAGGATAGACAGATTGTTTGGTAAAGGTATAGCATGTTCTATATGTTATAGTTATTTGAATGACTCTTACCATAATGCCATCCATCCATCCATCATCTTCCGCTTATCCAAGGTCGGGTCGCGGGGGCAACAGCCTAAGCAGGGAAACCCAGACTTCCCTCTCCCCAGCCACTTCGTCTAGCTCTTCCCGGGGGATCCCGAGGCGTTCCCAGGCCAGCCGGGAGACATAGTCTTCCCAACGTGTCCTGGGTCTTCCCCGTTGCCTCCTACCGGTTGGACGTGCCCTAAACACCTCCCTAGGGAGGCGTTCGGGTGGCATCCTGACCAGATGCCCGAAACACCTCATCTGGCTCCTCTCGATGTGGAGGAGCAGCGGCTTTACGTTGAGTTCCTCCCAGATGGCAGAGCTTCTCACCCTATCTCTAAGGGAGAGCCCCGCCACACGGCGGAGGAAACTCATTTGGGCCGCTTGTACCCGTGATCTTATCCTTTCGGTCATGACCCAAAGCTCATGACCATAGGTGAGGATGGGAACGTAGATCGACCGGTAAATTGAGAGCTTTGCCTTCCGGCTCAGCTCCTTCTTCACCACAACGGATCGGTACAACGTCCGCATTACTGAAGACGCCGCACCGATCCGCCTGTCGATCTCACCATCCACTCTTCCCTCACTCGTGAACAAGACTCCTAGGTACTTGAACTCCTCCACTTGGGGCAGGGTCTCCTCGATAACCATGGACTCGGACTTGGAGGTGCTGATTCTCATTCCGGTCGCTTCACACTCGGCTGCGAACCGATCCAGCGAGAGCTGAAGATCCCGGTCAGATGAAGCCATCAGGACCACATCATCTGCAAAAAGCAGAGACCTAATCCTGCGGTTACCAAACCGGAACCCCTCAACGCCTTCACTGCGCCTAGAAATTCTGTCCATAAAAGTTATGAGCAGAATCGGTGACAAAGGAAAGCCTTGGCGGACTCCAACCCTCACTGGAAATGTGTCCGACTTACTTCTAGCAATGCGGACCAAGCTCTGGCACTGATCATACAGGGAACGGACCGCCACAATAAGACAGTCCGATACCCCATACTCTCTGAGCACTCCCCACAGGACTTCCCGAGGGACACGGTCGAATGCCTTCTCCAAGTCCACAAAGCACATGTAGACTGGTTGGGCAAACTCCCATGTACCCTCAAGAACCCTGCTATGTTAGGTTAACATAGCAGGCACCTTCTCAGTTGGTTATTTACGCCTCATATAACGTACACTTATTCAGCCTGTTGTTCACTATTCTTTATTTATTTTAAATTGCCTTTCAAATGTCTATTCTTGGTGTTGGGTTTTATCAAAAAAATATTTCCCAAAAAAGCGACTTATACACCAGTGGGACGTATATATGTTTTTTTTCTTTCTTTATTATGCATTTTCGGCCGGTGCGACGTATACTCCGGAGCGATTTATAATCTTAAAAATACGGTATTTAAAAAACAAACAAAAAAAAAAACTCAATAATACCAAACATAAATGTCCCCTGCCGAGGATGCTAGCTTCTAGGAGGATATATGATTGATCTATGTTCACTATAGCAGTGTGTATCATTAATTCTAGTACTATCTAATCTAATCTAATGGAGGAGATAGTTTTCTATCACTTTAATTTTCCTCCATGTGAAATGGATGTGAACAAGACGATGTCCTATTGCCCTCATAAATCCAATTGTTCTGTCAATGTCATGAACTCTACGCTGTTCAAAAATGTGGTTTTAAACTGATTACTGACTCAAGGACAGCTGCGGTCGTCCTCCTGGCTCGCTGTTACAGTACGTTCAAGAGATTCATGACTCTGCACTTTAGCTCACACTCATATTAATTCAACGGCAAAAGATTCTTCAAAGGAAGATGGCGACAGGTTTGTTTGCGTTGTGGGCGGAGCTTATGGAATCCGTACCATTTCATCATATCTGCACATTGTCTCGAGTTTTTCCATTTCATGATGACTAAAAACTATTTCATATTTCGCTGGGTTTATTCCAATTTATTTGGGCGCGTTTACACAAGATGGCTTGCATGTCGAATGCTTTTTTGGGAGCAGAATATGCTTTTTTACGTAAATGGAAGACCGAAAAATGTTGTGCCTAGCTCTACTGGCCAAAGTTGGCAGTACTTCTTCATGACTCCCTGCACACATTATCCCTCTGTCGAGTAAGAAACACTTTGTTACAACTGTCTAGTCATGTGAAGATTTACTCTTGAGTGGTGAATTATTGACCTTTGCATGAGATTAAACTTAATCTGTGTCGTATATACAAACCATATAACATCCAACAATGTAACTCCAGCATTTATCAATTTGTACAGACTAGAGGTGGGCGATACTATAAAGTTAAATAATCTAAGTCAGTGGTTCTCAAATGGGGGGGGCGCGTACCCCTGGGTGTACTTGAAGGTATGCAGAGGTTAACGTGAGATTTAAAAACAAATTATAATAATAGCAACAATTTAAAAATCCTTCATAAATATATTTATTGAATAATACTTCAACAATATATGAATGTATGTTCATAAACTGTGAAAAAATACAACAATGCAATATTCAGTGTTGACAGATAGATTTTTTGTGGACATGTTCCATAAATATTGATGTTAAAGATTTATTTTTGTGAAGAAATGTTTAGAATTAGGGCTTCACGGTGGCAGAGGGGTTAGTGCGTCTGCCTCACAATACGAAGTTCCTGCAGTCCTGGGTTCAAATCCAGGCTCGGAATCTTTCTGTGTGGAGTTTGCATGTTCTCCCCGTGAATGCGTGGGTTCCCTCCGGGTACTCCGGCTTCCTCCCACTTCCAAAGACATGCACCTGGGGATAGGTTGATTGGCAACACTAAATTGGCCCTAGTGTGTGAATGTGAGTGTGAATGTTGTCTGTCTATCTGTATTGGCCCTGCGATGAGGTGGCGACTTGTCCAGGGTGTACCCTGCCTTCCGCCCGGTTGTAGCTGAGATAGGCGCCAGCGCCCCCCGCGACCCTGAAAGGGAATAAGCGGTAGAAAATGGATGGATGTTTAGAATTAAGTTGATGAATCCAGATGGATCTTTATTACAATCCCCAAAGAGGGCACTTTAAGTTGATGATTACTTCTATGTGGAGAAATCTTTTTTTATAATTGAATCACTTGTTTATTTTTCAACAAGTTTTTAGTTATTTTTATATCTTTTTTTCCAAATAGTTCAAGAAAGATCACTACAAATGAGCAATATTTTGCACTGTTATACAATTTATTGCCCATACTGATACTTTTTCTTAGATAATGTTGTCATTATGTAATTTTTGCCTTTACTTGGTTAATCATGATTATAATCTTAGTAAAAACCCAGGGAAATATTTGGGTTCAGAAAATAGTGCATAAATATTTCATAAATATGCCAAACAACTGGATATAATTAAATGTAAAAAATAAAATAAAATAGGGGTGTAATGATTCATTTTAAAAAATTGATTCGAATCATCATTTGAGGCTGCCGTTGCAATACAAGGGAAAAATTATTTTTTATAAGAAACCATCCATCCATCCATCCATCCATTTTCTACCGCTTATTCCCTTCCGGGGTCGCCGGGGGCGCTGGCGACTATCTCAGCTACAATCGGGCGGAAGGCAGGGTACACCCTGGACAAGTCGCCACCTCATCGCAGGGCTATAAGAAACCATACAATCCAAAATGATTTGATGAGTTGAAGTCTATTCAGTAACCTTTTAGCAAAAAAAAACAAAAAATAAAACTCAACCATTGTGACTGTGAAATAAATACTGGCTATTGGACAATGCAGGTGAAGTTTCCTATAGGGAATTATATGTAAAATTTATTATAGATACAAACAAGCAAGTAAACAACAATTAATGGCCAGTGTATTCACATCCATCCCAAGTGGTGATCAAGGGTGATAGGTCAAATGCAGAGAATATTTTTGCCACATCTAGTGTGTGTGTGTGTGTGTGTGTGTGTGTGTGTGTGTGTGTGTGTGTGTGTGTGACAATCATTGGTACTTTAACTTTAACCAACATTTTAGCTTGAATTAACAAGACAAAACGTTTTTTGCGGTTAATTTCAACATTCAAGAAAGTTTCAATAAAAGTACAGTAACCAATTTTAAAAGTTGATTTACCTGCTACTTCTGCATTTTTTTATTAATATTTTTTTTTTTTTTTTTTACATAAAAATACAATATTGATTTAAAAAAGTAAGTGCAACCAATATTTCTTCAGGTTAAATAACAGTAGGGTTACCTGAGAAATTAAGTGCAACCAAATATTTTTGGAAATATTTTTACGAGCTACTACTCGCATTTTGATAAACACGGAACTTCATAAAGACATAACGGAAGTGACAGTGGACAAGTTTTGGCAACCGCTGGAAAAAATGGCTGAAGGTGTAATGAACAAAGTTGGAAAAGTAAGTAAAAAGTGATTACTTTTTAGTCATAAATACTCTTTTGTTTACTTTTCTAATACTAATATTCATTACACTGTTTTTAGCGTTTTGTCTCAACGCCGTAACTTGCTCTGCTGTCACTTCCGTTTTGTCCGTCGCATCCTTTGTAGCTTAAAGTTGTTTTGTGGTTTTATATAGTTGTTTTATGGTGCTTATATCTGTTGTGGCTTTTGCTATTGTGCTGTAGCTAAAAAAATATTTTTTTTTATTAATGATAGTATTTTTCGCATTAGCATTCGTTGTGACCTTTCTCGACCACTGTAGATATCCGTCATTTTTGTTTTGATGACGCCGCAGAAGGTTAGACAAACTTTAACATTTAACGTCCTTATCATTAAAAGTGCTAAACTTCATATAAAGTATGGCGTTTTAAAATCCAATACTTTTTTTTCTAGTATCGATAACATCGATATATTGCATTTCAAAACGATGTAGGATCAATATCAATCAATCAATCAATGTTTATTTATATAGCCCTAAATCACAAGTGTCTCAAAGGGCTGCACAAGCCACAACGATATCCTCTGTTCATAGCCCACTTCAGGGCAAGGAAAACCCAAACTAGTGGGATGACAATGAAAAACCTTGGAGAGGACCTCAGATGTGGGTGACACCACCCCCAGGGTGATCGGTGCAATGGACGTTGAGTAGATCTAGCATAATATTGTGAAAGTCCAGTCCATAGTGGATCTAACATAATAGTAAGAGTTCAGTATAAATTAATCTATTGATGAATCGTTACAAATTTACTATTTTTATTATATCGTCTTCAGCCTTCCACCTCAGCCGCAAAGCATGTTGAAAAAAGTTGTCCACTGTCACTTCCCTTTTATCTTAAAGTTGTGTTGTGCCATTTGTATTTGTTGTGGCTTTTGTGATTGTGCTGTAGCTGAAAAGTTGTTGTATCGGCTTTTTCTTTTTTTGACGTGTTTGCATTTATTATCACTTTTCTCGACCACCATAGCTATCCGCCATTCTATGTTTTAAAACAGGGGTGCCCACACTTTTTCTGCAGGCGAGCTACTTTTCAATTGACCAACTCGAGGGGATCTACCTCATTTATATATATCATTTATATCTATTTATTTATGAAAGAGACATTTTTGTAAACAAGTTAAATGTGTTTAATGATAATACAAGCATGTGTAACACATATAGATGTCTTTCTTTCACGAAGACAAGAATATAAGTTGGTGTATTACCTGATTCTGATGACTTGCATTGATTGGAATCAGACAGTAATGATGATAACGCCCACATTTTCAAATGGAGGAGAAAAAAAGTTGTCCTTTCTGTACAAAACCACATGAAAGTGGTTGGTTTTTGGCATCTAATTCATCCAGCTTCCACACACTTTACAAGAAAAACATTGGCGGCAAATTCCGTAGCTTGCTTGATTGACATTCACGGCACCCGAGGGTCTTGTGAGATGACGCTGGCTGCTGCCAGTTCATTATTATGAAAAAATGACAGAGAGGAAGACGAGAAACACTTTTTATTTCAACAGACTTTCGCGCCGTCCTTTCCGTCAAAACTCTAAAGGCCGACTGATCATTTTCTATCTTCACAATAAAAGCCCTGCTTCATGCTGCCTGCGCTAACAAAATAAGAGTCTCGGAAAGCTGGCGTGCACAAGCGATGTGCACGCCAGCTTTCTGAGGGATCGCTTGTGCACGCCATTTTCCCGAGACTCTGTATTTAGTTAGCGCAGGCAGCATGAAGCAGGGCTTTTATTGTGAAGATAGGAAATGTGCAGTCGGCCTTTAGAGTTTTGACGGAAAGTACGGCGCGAGAGTCTGTTGAAATAAAAAGTGTTTCTCGCCTTCCTCTCGGTCATATTTTCACAATAATGATCTTGCAGCAGCCAGCGTCATCTCACAAGACCCTCCGGTACCGTGAATGTCATTTAAGTGACGTCTTGGTGAAGATTGATGATCACAAATTTTTAGGTCTATTTTTTTTAAAAGCCTGGCTGGAGATCGACTGACACACCCCCCGCGGTCGACTGGTAGCTCGCGATCGACGTAATGGGCACCCCTGTTTTAAAATGACTGACAGTGTGTGGTGATGACGCCCACAGGCTAGCAGACAGACTTCAATAACATTTCAAATGCTAAACTTCATATAAAGTCCGCCAATACTAAATGTAATATTTTCTTTCTTCTTGCATCAATAAAATCGATAGATTGCCTTTTGAAGGATGATAGATCGATGTATATCTCCTGCAAGGCCAACTTGCAGAGCGCAGATTGATCTAGTTGAATTTTAGGAATATAAATGAATAGATTGATGTAGTGGATGAATCGTTACACTCCTAGAAATATCGTAATATGTGATTGATTTCACAGAATATGCCCGGACCAGACATTGGACACCTCTAAAGTTTTTGTGGGGGGGAAAAAAGTACATAAACAATATTATGATAAATAGTTGAACTGGGGGGGGACTAATTAAATGATGAAATACAAACCAAACAAAGAGAAGCAGAGAACAGGATGTCTTTGGAAAGGCTTGCCAAGATGTCTTTTTCGGCGCCACTTAAAACATTCCAAATATTCAGCAGACCTAATCAATTGTGGACGGTGATTATAAAGGTTTGGCCCTCGGACGGCGAATTCCTAGTCACCTTTATGTTGCCTTTTTGTGCGAGGGTAAGATAGCAAGCCGAGATTGGATGATAGCAAGCCTAGATAGGATGATCCAAGCGGTCAGAAAATGGGAACTGAGGAACAAGACGCTGCCTTTACCCTAATCAGGGGGATCTTGTACAAGCAAGAAAATGGGTAATGTGGGGCCGACAGCGAGTTTGTTTTGGATGAAAAACTGATGTGTGAGGCATGTGTGAAGGAGTGCAGCCAGCAGAACATAAACACGGGGATTAATTTACCTACAATTTATGTGGTTTTGACAATGTTTCTCCAAAGTTTATTTACTCATTTTTTCTTAAACATTTATCCATTATTTGGAAGAACTGAATCACATTCCTGATATTTTGAAGTATGATTATGTGACGTTTTTTTTTTTACATAATCCTAGTGGTGCCTTAGTTTTTATTAATAAGGCTTTCCAAAAGGTCAAACAAAAATGTTATCTAATACGAAAAACAAAAACCAAAGCAATATTGCCCAAAATAAATAATATGAATCATTGACTCTTAAACTTTTTGACCTCGGGGCCCGACTTTTCCACTACAGAGGTGCTCGGGGCCTAGTCAAAAATTAACACTGAATTAATATTCTTGATCTTGATTTTAATCATATTCATTAATTATATCTAACCAACTTAATTACAGTTTAACCGGATAAACCTTGTCAAATGACATGAAACTGAGTTAATCACAAACATTATTATAATGGCTTTGGTCAGGCTGATTACAAAAATAAATACTAATTAAACACACCAAAAAGAAGACACTCATTGATACCGATGAAAAATACATTCAAATAGAATTATGCAGTTCTAAAAGGAATACATTCTAACTGAATTAATAACAATAAAAGTATGTGTTTTTTAAATAACCTGTCAATGAAATTAAAGTGCAAAAAAATACAGCTTTACCACTTTAGTCATATTTTTTGCACTTTAGAAACTTCTCTGACTTTAGCTGCAGACTTCTGTTTTTTTTTAGATTGTCATTACCCCCACAAGTGGTGGAAATGTGTATTATCAATCAATCAATCAATCAATCAATCAATGTTTACTTATATAGCCCTAAATCACTAGTGTCTCAAAGGGCTGCACAAACCACAACACAAACCACTACGACATCCTCGGTAGGCCCACATAAGGGCAAGGAAAACTCACACCCAGTGGGACGTCGGTGACAATGATGACTATGAGAACCTTGGAGAGGACGAAAGCAATGGATGTCGAGCGGGTCTAACATGATACTGTGAAAGTTCAATCCACAATGGATCCAACACAGTCGCGAGAGTCCAGTCCAAAGCGGATCCAACACAGCAGCGAGAGTCCCGTTTACAGCGGAGCCAGCAGGAAACCATTCCAAGCGGAGGCGGATCAGCAGCACAGAGATGTCCCCAGCCGATACACAGGCAAGCGGTACATGGCCACCGGATCGGACCGGACCCCCTCCACAAGGGAGAGTGGGACATAGGAGAAAAAGAAAAGAAACGGGAGATCAACTGGTCTAAAAAGGGAGTCTATTTAAAGGCTAGAGTATACAAATGAGTTTTAAGGTGAGACTTAAATGCTTCTACTGAGGTGGCATCTCGAACTGTTACCGGGAGGGCATTCCAGAGTACTGGAGCCCGAACGGAAAACGCTCTATAGCCCGCAGACTTTTTTTGGGCTTTGGGAATCACTAATAAGCCGGAGTCTTTTGAACGCATGGTACAATACAATCGCCAAGATAGGATGGAGCTAGACCGTGTAGTATTTTATACGTAAGTAGTAAAACCTTAAAGTCACATCTTAAGTGCACAGGAAGCCAGTGCAGGTGAACCAGTACAGGCGTAATGTGATCAAAGTTTCTTGGTCTTGTCAAAAGTCTAGCAACCGCATTTTGTACCAACTGTAATCTTTTAATGCTAGACATGGGGAGACCCGAAAATAATACGTTACAGTAATCGAGGCGAGACGTAACAAACGTATGGATAATGATCTCAGCGTCTTTAGTGGACAGAATGGAGCGAATTTTTGCGATATTACGGAGATGAAAGAAGGCCGTTTTAGTAATGCTTTTAATGTGTGGCTCAAAGGAGAGTTGGGTCGAAGATAATACCCAGATTCTTTACCGAGTCGCCTAGTTTAATTGTTTGGTTGTCAAATGTTAAAGTGGTATTATTAAATAGAGGTCGGTGTCTAACAGGACCGATAATCAGCATTTCCGTTTTTTGGGCGTTGAGTTGCAAAAAGTTAGCGGACATCCATTGTTTAATTTCGTTAAGACACGCCTCCAGCTGACTACAATCCGGCGTGTATTACAGCTGAGTAAATAAATAATAAATAAATGGGTTGTACTTGTATAGCGCTTTTCTACCTTCAAGGTACTCAAAGCGCTTTGACACTACTTCCACATTTACCCATTCTCACACACATTCACACACTGATGGAGGGAGCTGCCATGCAAGGCGCCAACCAACACCCATCAGGAGCAAGGGTGAAGTGTCTTGCTCAGGACACAACGGACGTGACGAGGTTGGTTCTAGGTGGGAATTGAACCAGGGACGCTCGGGTTGCGCACGGCCACTCTCCCCACTGCGCCACGCCGTACCGCTGCAGCCCATACAGACCACAGCTGAAAAACAAATATTTTTGGTGGCCCTTTAGGAGAATGTCACTCAATGGCTTCCGGCCCTATGGGTACGAAACAGTGATGTAAATCCAATGAATCTGTCAAAAAATGTATAAAAAACACAATAATAACTCTAGTTTTACGGGCAGAAAACAATGCAAACTACAAAAAAAGATAGCAATTACACCAATATTCTTACTTTGATCGAAAAAGACTTGCTGACAAATATGGCAATGAGTGGAAGTGGGGAAGGGAGAGCCATGTGACACTTTTTTGATTGATTGATTGATACTTTTATTAGTAGATTGCACAGTTCAGTACATATTCCGTACAATTGACCACTAAATGGTAACACCCCAATAAGTTTTTCAACTTGTTTAAGTCGGGATCCATGTTAATCAATTCATGGTCACTACCTTTGTACTTTTCTGCAAGTAATGATCCTAAATTCAATCGTGTTTCACACATTCTTTTTTAAAGTGTTGGCACTCGCAACTTTCTTTGGCCCCATTAGTACTTAAAAAAAAAAAAAAAAAGAATGCACAAATTTCCATGACGCGGGCAGACGAACTAGTTTGTACAAAAATAATAACATTTTGCTAAAACTTTTAATTGAAAAACAGGTACCATTTTAATGTCATTGTTGTGTTGTATCTGTAATTTTGAAATGTGTGCTCTAGAAAAGCTGCACGTTGCAATATTTCCTGCCAAATTGATATATCAGACGCGATTGAGACGTGACAATGTCTTGTGCAGTGGGCTTTTCCACCTCATTCCCACTTTTAAGCTAAGATTTGACAGATTTATCTCCTTGGCAGCCCACTTTGCTCAGATCAGGTGTTATCCAGATGCGCTGGAAAGAAACATCCTCAGGCTCCTATCAGTTATTTTGTGGCGAAGAGCCGGAACAAAAAAGCCCTCCCAAGAGCCTAATATGCTGCACACTGTAGGAGGCGGCTTATACTTTTTCTGAGTGAACATTTTGTCTACGGGAAGGATGGCCATTCCCTCTCATTTACTGAGAAATAACTGAATTAGATGTTACTTGCCTGAGGGATATAGTGGGTTAAGTGGCATCTGATTATAACGTACGACTCGTATTTGTAAAGAGGCATCGCTGTGATTCAGCAAATTACTACTTACAGAGCACTATTTTTTAGTGGAGTGCGCTGCACAAATGTGCCAAATGAACTGTGCATTGGCTAATACAGTGGGGCAAAAAAGTATTTAGTCAGCCACCGATTGTGCAAGTTCTCCCACTTAAAATGATGACAGAGGTCTGTAATTTTCATCATAGGTACACTTCAACTGTGAGAGACAGAATGTGAAAAGAAAATCCAGGAATTCACATTGTAGGAATGTTAAAGAATTTATTTGTAAATTATGGTGGAAAATAAGTATTTTGTCAACCATTCTAAGCTCTCACTGATGGAAGGAGGTTTTGGCTCAAAATCTCACGATACATGGCCCCATTCATTCTTTCCTTAACACAGATCAATCGTCCTGTCCCCTTAGCAGAAAAACAGCCCCAAAGCATGATGTTTCCACCCCCATGCTTCAAAGTAGATATGGTGTTCTTGGGATGCAACTCAGTATTTTTCTTCCTCCAAACACGACGAGTTGAGTTTATACCAAAATGGATACATGGATGATACAGCAGAGCATTGGGAGAATGTCGTGTGGTCAGATTAGGGTTGTCCCGATCCGATATTTGAATCGGATCGGCCGCCGATATTTGCCAAAAAATGCATATCGGCAAGGCATGGGAAAATGCAGATCCAGATCCAGTTTTTAAAAAAAACTCCGGTCCATGTTTTCCAACACACCGATTTAAATTAAACATTCCACTCTTTTGCTGCTCCCTAAACTCCGTTCCGCATTTTCCAGAACACCTTCAAAACATCAACAGGTCTGCGTTCTAACCGTTCAGACGGCCATGTGAATTAAACGTTACAGAAAAAATGTCAGCTGTGTGGGATTATTTTATCCTACAAAACGAAAAAGATGAAGAGGTGGAGTGCAAAACATGCCACAATAAAGTCAAGCGTGGTGGTAAAGTTGTAAGACATTTTAATGACTCTTGCGAGTGAGAGGCTTTTTAGCACTCATCATAGATGAACACAGGAGTAGGCTGACACCTGAGCATCTTGAAGTGCTTTTCTTTGTTAGAAAGAATCTCCCCATTATGCTTGGACTTCAATTGTTTGTCCCCCCTGACTAGGGCAAACAATTGAAGGGAATGTGTATATATATATATATATATTTTTTTTTTTTATTTTATTTTTTTTTTATGTTTACACTTGTTCAAGAGCAAATATTGATGCTAAGTAATAGACATGTTATCCCACTCAGGTTGTTTGTGTGTTTTGCTTTTTTTAATAATGTTTACAGCATTATTTGCACTTTATACTGTTCACTTTTTTACTGTTTAATGATGCCATTTCTGTTTGCCATGTATAATTTTTGATATTTTGTGTTTATCCTTGAATACCAACTTTTGTGTATTATTCAAACTCTCCTAATTCAGCTGGCTAGTTGTTATCAAGAGTACTAAAATCCTTTTCAGCATGAATCTGACAACTAAGTAGGCTAAATAACTTTAAACTTTAATACATACTCGGATAGGGCAGTATCGGCCAGTATCGGTATTGGATCGGAAGTGCAAAAACAATATCGGTATCGGATAGGAAGTGCAAAAACCTGGATCGGGACATCCCTAGGTCAGATGAAACCAAAATAGAACTTTTGGGTATAAACTCAACTTGTCGTGTTTGGAGGAAGAAAAATACTGAGTTGCATCCCAAGAACACCAGACCTACTGTGAAGCATGGGGGTGGAAACATCATGCTTTGGGGCTGTTTTTCTGCTAAGGGGACAGGACGATTGATCCGTGTTAAGGAAAGAATGAATGGGGCCATGTATCGTGAGATTTTGAGCCAAAACCTCCTTCCATCAGTGAGAGCTTTGAATGGTTGACCAAATACTTATTTTCCACCATAATTTACAAATAAATTCTTTAAAATTCCCTACAATGTGAATTCCTGGATTTTTTTCCCACATTCTGTCTCTCACAGTTGAAGTGTACCTATGATGAAAATTACAGACCTCTGTCATCATTTTAAATGGGAGAACTTGCACAGTCGGTGGCTGATTAAATACTTTTTTGCCCCACTGTATCATCTCACCTACTTTTCCTGGGACCAACCAGGGCCGCTGCAGCTCATTTGAATTGGCTTTAGTCTTGTGTGTGAACAGGTTGGCACCATTTGCATTTGTTCCAGTCTCGAAGGTTCAACAGGTGAACGGGACAGAAAACTAATACAATCATTTAGTATCCTCTAGTAAATAAGTAAAGTGCGATAATATGTGAGTGCTCACAGATTAAAAACATGTTGGCAAGGAGGAGGCTGCAAATAAAAATATTGATCGGTGTCAATCAATGTATATTTAATTTAGAATATGTTAACATTTCACAAGCACACATTTTGGCTTAAACTTCCCAAAGGAGTGGGAAGAATTAGAGCTTGTTGGGTCCCACCCCTGTGCCATAAGCAGCATTCCAAAAAGAAAAACAACAAAAAAGTGAAGTGAAGTGAATTATATTTGTATAGCGCTTTTCTCTAGTGACTCAAAGCACTTTTATATAGTGAAGCCCAATATATAAGTTACATTTAAACCAGTGTGGGTGACTAGGATGGCGGAAGCAGGGATCGAACCTGCAACCTTCAAGTTGCTAGCATGGACAATCTACCAAACCAAGCTATACCACCCCACTTATTTTTTTTTTACATTTTTATAAAAATTAACACATTCTTTCCAGATAAGCTAAACAATTGCATTAATGTCAAGACAAAACAGCCACAATCTCAGCGTTGTGGTATAAGTGAGGTACAAATTAGGTGTAAGGTATCAATCAAACTTAATTTATATAGCCTTTTATCAAAGGGGCCTCTATGAGCTGCAGAAACCACAATGACATCATTCAGGATAATCTGGAAGGCCATTCCATTGGGGACGAGCAGAGGGTCCTAGAAGATCTCCATCCAAGTTATAGAAGAGTAGTCCACTCTAGGTCAAGACTTAGAACAGCTAGCACGGCCTCCAGACTCGTATTTATGTCCAGGGACTATCCATGACCATCTGGTCATTTCTCTTTGCAGGAGATGGGGGACAAAAAGACAAAGAAAGGGGAGGTCAACTGGTCTAAAACAGAGTCTATTTAATATATAGAGTATATAAATGAGTTTTAATGTGAGACTTAAATGCTTCTACTGAGGTGGCATCTCTTATTGTTGTCATTAGGGCATTACAGAGGCTGGATAGAAAATGCTCTAGAGCAGGGGCGCTCACACTTTTTCTGCAGGCGAGCTACTTTTCAATCGACCAAGTCGAGGAGATCTACCTCATTCCTATTTATAATTTATATTTATTTATTTATGAAAGAGACATTTTTGTTAACAAGTTAATGGTGTTTAATGATAATACAAGCATGTTTAACACACATAGATTCCTTTCTTTCATGAATACAAGAATATAAGTTGGTGTATTACCTGATTCTGATGACTTGCATTGATTGGAATTAGACAGTGGTGCTGATAACGTCTGCATTTTCAAATGGAGGAAAAAAAAAGTCCTCCTTTCTGTCCAATACCACATGAAAGTGGTTGGATTTGGCATCTCATTTGTCCAACTTGCATACTCGTTTTTAAACACTGTGTTATGAGAGTTGCATATGTGTGTGGCCCTTTAATGTCTGGCAGCAGGTGAGTGACGTCAGTGACTGTGCGGGTGGGCAAGCAAGTGAGAAAGCGGTCGCTGAGGGCGGGGGAGAAATACATTGGCATCAACCTCCGTAGCTTGCTAGCTTGTACACGCTAGCTTTCTGAGACTCTTATTTTGTTAGCACAGGCAGGAATAAACAGGTCTTTTATGGTGAAGACAGGAACTGTGCAGTCGGTCTTTTGAGTTTTGACAGTAGGTACGGAGTCTCTAGAAATAAAATGTGTTTCTCTGCGTCCGCCCTGTTAGTGATTTTTTTCTTAAATATGAGCTCGCAGCAGCCAGCGTCATCTCACAAGATCCTCGGGTGCCGAGAATGTCAAACAACTGACGAAAGTGAAGTCTTGGTATGATTGATGATTGCTCATTTTTATGTATATTTGTTAATGCCTGGCTTGAGATCGACTGACACACCCTCCGAGATCGACCAGTCGATCGCGATCGACGTAATGGGCACCCCTGCTCTAGAGCTTGCAGACTTTTTTGGGGCTCTGGGAATCACTAATAAGACGGCGTTCCTGGAACGTAGGTTTCTTGACGGAAAGTAGGGTCCAATACAATCAACAAGATAAGATGGTGCTAAACCGTTGTATTTTGCACGTAAGTATACAACAAAAAACCTAAAGTCACATTTTAAGTGTACCGTGTGGCAGTATATGAGTAATATGATCAAAACTTTCTTGTCCTAGTCAAAGGTCTAGCAGCAGAATTTTGAACCAAGGTATTGTTTCTTGGGGCTTCACGGGGCTTCACGGTGGCAGAGGGGTTAGTGCATCTGCCTCACAATACAAAGTTCCTGCAGTCCTGGGTTCAATCCCGGGCTCAGGATCTTTCTGTGTGGAGTTTGCATGTTCTCCCCGTGAATGCGTGGGTTCCCTCCGGGTACTCCGGCTTCCTCCCACCTCCAAAGACATGCACCTGGGGATAAGTTGATTGGCAACACTAAATTGGCCCTAGTGTGTGAATGTGAGTGTGAATGGTGTCTGTCTATCTGTGTTGGCCCTGCGATGAGGTGGCGACTTGTCCAGGGTGTACCCCGCCTTCCGCCCGATTGTAGCTGAGATAGGCGCCAGCGCCCCCCGCGACCCCGAAAGGGACTAGGCGGTAGAAAATGGATGGTATTGTTTCTTCTCCTTATTCATCTTTACATGCATCTTTAGTACTTAGTAGAACACCCTTTGGCAGTAATGACATCCTTCACACGTGATACATAACCGGACACAAGCTTCATGCAGTTTTTGTTTTATAATCACTTCCAAAAGGTTACACAAAAAATGTGCATCCAAATAATCTGTTCAGGATACCCAATACCAACAGAGAACATATTTTATCGAAACATTTTTTAGTTTTAAATGCAAAAAATAATCGAAATATATATAAATGACTGATTAAATCTATAAATCAAAACTTTACATCTATTTGACCTTTTAACACCAGGGGGAGCTCCACAAACCACGTTAAACCCAGATTTTGATCTAACAAAGGTCTTAACTCATTCTCTTTCTGTGCCACATCAATGTGGAATGCACTCCCGACAGGTATAAAAGTAAGTGCATCTCTATATTCCTTCAAAAGCGCTCTAAAACAACACCTCCAGGCAACTTCAACACTTTACTAATACCCTCCTCCATTCACATCCCATCTCCCCGGATTATAAACAACTCAAATGTACTTCTAATGTATATACTTGTTCTTATGCTATGTGAACTCACTATGTTCTCTGCTGGCTGTACATATCCTACTAAATAAGACCTACACTGTTTCAATGTCCACATTTCTGTGTTGATGCAAGTGTTGATGACTGAAGTACTGATATCAACCAAAGCTCCTCATCCCACCCCCCGGACTGTAAATAATGTAAATAATTCAATGTATATACTATGATGATTAACTTGTGTGATGACTGTATTATGTTGATAGTATATATTTGTACCATGAATTGATTAACGTGGACCCCGACTTAAACAAGTTGAAAAACTTATTCGGGTGTTACCATTTAGTGGTCAATTGTACGGAATATGTACTGAACTGTGCAATCTACTAATAAAAGTATCAATCAATCAATCAATTGAAAACTCTTGTTGGCAAAGATGATGATGAGTAGATAACCTACTCAGTGGCCGCCCTGAGATCGGTAGGTCGTGAGTTCAAATCCCGGCCGAGTCATACCAAAGACTATAAAAATGGGACCCGTTACCTCCCTGCTTGGCACTCAGGATTAAGGCTTGGAATTGGGGGTTGAATCACCAAAAATGATTCCCGGGTGTGGCACCGCTGCTGCCCACTACTCCCCTCACTTCCCAGGGGTGATCAAGGGTGATGGGTCAAATGCAGAGAATCATTTCACCACGTCTAGTGTGTGTGTGACAATCATTGGTACTTTAACTTTAACTTTAAGGTAAAAAGTCACAGAGGCACAATATTCATATTTTGCTACAAGTTACAGTTGGGATCAAAATTATTCAACCCCCACACAATTTTGGTGTTTTAGCAAGTTGGACATTTATTCCGTATTTTGTTTATAGTCATATCAAATAAAAATGTGTCAAATAGACAAATGCAACTTGAATTGTAACACTGTATTTTACAAAATACCAAAAAATGACATTTTTCTTAATATCTCATTGACAAAATGATTCAACCCCCTAGTTCCATGCATCTTTAGTACTTAGTAGAACACCCTTTGGCAGTAATGACATCCTTCAAAGGTGATACATAACTTCTTGCAACCATCTACAGGTATTTTAGCCCATTCCTCTTGGGCAAAGGCCTCCAGTTCATTCATATTCTTGGGCTTGCGTGCTGCAACTGCCTTCTTCAAGTCCCACCACAGCTTTTCTAGAGGATTTAGGTCTGGCGACTGTGAAGGCCACTCCAGAGTCTTCCAGCCCTTCTTCTGCAACCACTCTGATGTTGATTTGGAGGTATGCTTGGGATCCTTGTCCTGTTGGAAGGTCCAACGTCTCCCAAGCCTCAACTTCCTCACTGACTTCATGACATTTGCAGCTAATATATCCTGCTAGGAAATAGAATTCATAATGCCTTGAATGCGCTGGAGATTCCTGGTACCTGAGGCAGAGAAACAGTCCGAAAGCATGATTGACCCCCCACCATGCTTAACAGTAGGCAAGGTATTCTTCTCTTTGTAAGCTTCATTTTTTCTCCTCCAGACATAACGTTGATTCATAGGCCCAAAGACTTCCAGTTTTGTCTCATCACGCCATAGAACAGTTTCCCAAAACCTTTGGGGTTTGTCCAGAGGATTTTTTGGCATACTGGAGTCTATTTTTCTTGTGCCTGGTAGTCAGAAGTGGGGTGCGCCTGGGAGTTCTGGCATGGAGGCCTTCATCTTGTAGTGCACGCCTTATTGTCTGGGACGAAACCTGCGTTCCCCCCTCTGCAATGTCCTGTTGTAGTTCCTCAGCTGTTACCCGGGGGGTTTTCACCACTGTACGCTTAAAATACCAGACAGCAGTTGCACACAGCATCCTCTTTCTACCACGCCCAGGTAGTATTTCCACTGTGCCTTTAGCTTTAAACTTGCGAATCATGCTCCCAACTGTGTCTCTTGGAATGTGTAATGTCTTTGCTATTTTGTTATATCCATATAATTTCTTATGAAGAGAAATTGGCTTCACGGTGGCAGAGGGGTTAGTGCGTCTGCCTCACAATACGAAGTTCCTGCAGTCCTGGGTTCAAATCCAGGCTCGGGATCTTTCTGTGTGGAGTTTGCATGTTCTCCCCGTGACTGCGTGGGTTTCCTCCGGGTACTCCGGCTTCCTCCCACTTCCAAAGACATGCACCTGGGGATAGGTTGATTGGCAACACTAAATTGGCCCTAGTGTGTGAATGTGAGTGTGAATGTTGTCTGTCTATCTGTGTTAGCCCTGCGATGAGGTGGCGACTTGTCCAGGGTGTACCCCGCCTTCCGCCCGATTGTAGCTGAGATAGGCGCCAGCGCCCCCCGCGACCCCGAAAGGGAATAAGCGGTAGGAAATGGATGGATGGATGAAGAGAAATTACCTCCTCTCATGACTTCTTTGACCACTCCCTGGACTTCACCACGTTGCAAATACACCATTGACCATCTACAGGAAGCTGAGCGTCAGTCTTTTTCAATCAGTTTAATTGTTGCTCGTTATGATTCTAATCACATCTACAGGTGTTTTCAACACCTGATTGACAAGACCTTATTCAAATTCTGTTCTTAAGTTATGATCTTCAAGGGGTTGAATAATTTTGTCAATGAGATATTAAGAGAAATGACACTGTTTGGTATGTTACAACATATAATGTTGTAATTCAAGTTGCATTTGTCTATTTAATGCGTCTTTATTTGATATGACTATAAACAAAATACGGAATAAATGTCCTAACTTGCTAAAACACCAAAATTGTGTGGGGGTTGAATAATTTTGATCACAACTGTATTTATTTAATTCAATAGTATTTATCCCCTTCTTTAACAAAATGTACAGGCACTCGCAACTTTTATTGGCCCTGTGGTTGCGTTATTTTGCAGCTGTACTCCATAATTTAAAACACTGACTCACCAACGTGTGGGTTTTCTTTGCTTAAGGGCTGTTCTTGCGGAATGATACGCAGGCAAACTATAACTATTTTTTATAACGCGCAAATGTTTGGGTGTATGCAATCCAAGACAGCATTCGAGAATCGGGGGCATTTTTCGTCCAATTCTAAAAAGTGGGGGTTATGAAAACTGATCTGCCATGGTAATGAATTTATAAGTTTTTTTTTTTTTTTATCAATATTCAAAACCTTTTCAGCATGTGTATCTAATCTACCCTGGTGTATGTTTACAAAAGCAGCACCTAGTGTACTTTGAAGTGCTCCCTACAAAGCACACTAGATGCCACCTTTGTAGGTCTACCATAACATGCACGTTTTGGGTGTTTGGGACATGTTTTATTTTTAAGTTTTCTCTGTTATATTTTAAAGTGTTTTGTTTCGTGTGGAAAATATACAGTGAACCAATTAAAAAAACAAGCTGCAGGCTGTAGCTGGCCCCTGGGCCACACTTTAAACACCTCAAGGAAGGTATTTGTGTTCATTTATATCCCTATATGTCAACTTTGCTTTAAAAAAAAAAAACCCTCTAAAAATGGCAGCTGGCCCTGTTCACGATCAGTGCGGTGCAGCCAAGTGATTGTTTATTTCCCTCATTTTCCCAGGAAACAAAATAATTTGTCATTCACCCACCAGGGTTTGACTATTGAAGCCAAAGGGGGGGAGAAGCTTAGTGTTGACAAAAACTGCAGAGAAACTATGACATTGGCGCATCCTCATGCAGCTGTTTCTCTCTGATTGCAGATGTTTGGTCGGGTGGCTGAACGAACAGTATCCTGTCTTTTATAACAGTAGATGTAGAAGATGTGTGTGTGTGTGTGTGTGTGTGTGTGTGTTCATTTCCGCATCAGTCGCCGGAGAACAAATCCAGGTTTCCCGTAAAAATAACAATATAGAAAGTCAGCATACTTTTTATGATTTATTGGCCCAATTGAAAAATCTACCCGCATTTGGCACGTGTGGAGTGTTAATTTGGTGTGCGTGTGTGCTCATGTAGAAAAAAAAAAAGTGGGAACATCCTGATGGCGTTGAGTATTTACACTCGTGTAAAACGGTGTTAAAACAATACAGAACGATATGTGGGATGCTAATTGCACGTCACCGCCCTCGCTGAGTGGGATCAATGTGACTGCAGCAACACTTTGCTTGAAAGGTTTTTGCTGTGAGACTGCATTCACATTCATTGTTCGCAGCCTGAATTAAAATGAATATACATGTATAAACCAGGCCTCTCGCTTTATTACAAAACTTATCCCACTACACAGTTTGTACATGAATCCAATATATGTTTAGCTCAATGAACAAAACTGAGTTGTGGGTTACAGGGGAAACTTTTCGTACGCTTCGGTTTCCCTCGAAAATGTTGCCCCTGTTTTCGTATGCCAAATCATTATCAATCAATGTTTACTTATATAGCCCTAAATAGTGTCTCAAAGGGCTGCACAAACCACTACCACATCCTCGGTAGGCCCACATAAGGGCAAGGAAAACTCACACCCAGTGGGACGTCGGTGACAATGATGACTATGAGAACCTTGGAGAGGAGGAAAGCAATGGATGTCGAGCGGGTCTAACATGATACTGTGAAAGTTCAATCCATAATGGAGCCAACACGGTCGCGAGAGTCCAGTCCAAAGCGGATCCAACACAGCAGCGAGAGTCCCATTCACAGGAAACCATCCCAAGCGGAGGCGGATCAGCAGCGCAGAGATGTCCCCAGCCGATAAACAGGCAAGCAGTACATGGCCACCGGATCGGACCGGACCCCCTCCACAAGGGAGAGTGGGACATAGGAGAAAAAGAAAAGAAACGGCAGATCAACTGGTCTAAAAAGGGAGTCTATTTAAAGGCTAGAGTATACAAATGAGTTTTAAGGTGAGACTTAAATGCTTCTACTGAGGTGGCATCTCCAACTGTTACCGGGAGGGCATTCCAGAGTACTGGAGCCCGAACGGAAAACGCTCTATAGCCCGCAGACTTTTTTTTGGGCTTTGGGAATCACTAATAAGCCGGAGTCCTTTGAAGGCAGATTTCTTGCCGGGACATATGGTACAATACAATCTGCAAGATAGGATGGAGCTAGACCGTGTAGTATTTTATACGTAAGTAGTAAAACCTTAAAGTCACATCTTAAGTGCACAGGAAGCCAGTGCAGGTGAGCCAGTACAGGCGTAATGTGATCAAACTTTCTTGTTCTTGTCAAAAGTCTAGCAGCCGCATTTTGTACCAACTGTAATCTTTTAATGCTAGACATGGGGAGACCCGAAAATAATACGTTACAGTATTCGAGGCGAGATGTAACAAACGCATGGATAATGATCTCAGCGTCTTTAGTGGACAGAATGGAGCGAATTTTAGGGATATTATGGAGATGAAAGAAGGCCGTTTTAGTAACGCTTTTAATGTGTGACTCAAAGGAGAGAGTTGGGTCAAAGATAATACCCAGATTTTTTACCGAGTCACCTTGTTTTATTATTTGGTTGTCAAATGTTAAAGTTGTATTATTAAATAGAGGTCGGTGTCTAGCAGGACCGATAATCAGCATTTCTGTTTTTTTTGGCATTAAGTTGCAAAAAGTTAGCGGACATCCATTATTTAATTTCATTAAGATACGCTTCCAACTGACTATAGTCCGGCGTGTTGGTCAGCTTTAGGGGCATGTAGAGTTGGGTGTCATCAGCATAGCAGTGAAAGCTAATACCGTGTTTCATGAGGGGTTCAGGACCTCCAACAAGGTTAAGAACCACTGCTCTAGTGTGCGAATGTGAGTGTGAATGTTGTCTGTCTATCTGTGTTGGCCCTCTGATGAGGTGGCGACTTGTCCAGGGTGTACCCCGCCTTTTGCCTGATTGTAGCTATGGTAGGCTCTGGCGCCTCCCGCGACCCCAAAGGGAATAAGCGGTAGAAAATGTGTGGGTTTTAGAATATGCCAGTAAAAAAAAATATGTCACAAATGGCTTCCAGGGACTTCTGTCGTCAAAAGTCTGAATTGGCAAAAAAAAAGTTATTGGTATGCATGGGCGCTTTTCATTTTTCAATATATTTTTAGTCTTTGGAGGATTGAAGGGAAAAAAAATTGCATGTCAGGTTTAAATCTTTCAACACTTGAATAAGCAGTCAGCCGACTTTGGCAACTGTAATAATATCATATTATTTTGATTTAAAGTGTCATCATTCACAAGAAAAAAGTTAAATGGTATATATTCAGCGCAAAAACATTTCCAGCATAAAATGACTGTTTTTCTCATCACCAGTCGAAAGTGGGCGAAAAACCTCCCAGAATTCTGTCAGCACACTTTGATGCACATGTAATTACCCGTATTAAACTTGCGAAGGTTCCCATCAAAATATTTCATTCCGTGAAACACCAGCTTGCTAATTTAAGCGGCAGGACCCAAATATTGATTCTGACGTTCTACAATGCTGCTTTTTTTTTTATGCCAGGCAGGCGTGTTGGAGAGAAAAAACAGAACGGTGTCATTAAAGCTGAGGGAGAATGGACTTTTATGCTGCTGTTTTCTTCCGAGTGTACCGTTCATTTGGCTCGTGCAGGGCTTTCACAACCCTATATATTTAATAGCAGGATTGTTTTTTTTTTGCTCCAACTCCATGATTATTTGTAATATTTTCCAAAAAGGTACTTAGTGCACACATTAAGCCATGCTCTTGAAATGATACATGTCCACCACATGCCATTCTAGCCACTTGATGTGGGTTTGAAGCCCAGTCAGGGCGACGGGGTGTCTTGGTTTGTCCTCCTTTTTAAAACGTCAAACGCTGAATGGTACTCAGGCACTCCGTCAACCTCCCACCCGCCATCTACTCTGTGATGAGAGCATCCACCTGAGTGCTCAGGCTTTAAACGTGCAGCGTCAGGCCGCACACCTCCATCCAACTTGCATTTGTTTATTTCTGTTGTTTTAATTTAGAAGTGTCAACGCTTGCACACAAAAACATGGCACATGGTTGGGAATTCCCACTGGAATTCCATGATTGTGCCAACATGTTTGCTTTATTGCAAATATTCGAGGAATGTCATATTTGTATATTTCAATATATTTTTATTTAAACTCTTGAGAACCAGCATCCTCTGCAGTGGATATAGGTTTTTGGTCTACCGTATTTCCTTGAATTGCCGCCGGGGCGCTAATTAAGTTAAAACCTCTTCTCACTCCGCCGCTCACCAAAGGCATGCGGTAAATTTAGGCCTGCGCTTAAAAATTTGAGTGTGATGTAAGAATGCCATCATGAAAAGCACATTTAATAAGTGCCTGAAGAGCTGCAGCCCGCCACCGTAGCCCCCAACTCCCTCCCCTCTGTTGCAAGTCTGGAGATGTACATATGTTTTGATACGTATATATGCTTTGCTCTGGAGTTTTTTTTTTCTCCCCATAGCTGTTCTGTGACCCTAAACACTGTTTGTTTGTCTAATCAAATCAATCAGTCAATCAACAAAGTTGTGTTGTACTTGGGCAATAACAGTACTTACCTACCTACATAATTACGCTGGTAATCACAGTGTTAAAATATCCGCTTTCTACCGCACCTGTTCTAGAAGTCGCATTCATGATATGAAGTATTTGATTTATTATTGGTTAGCTTCAGAATAACAATGTTATTAAAAAATAATAAGAGACCTACAATACTTTAAAAATGTATGTCTTACTAAAAAAATGCAGGCATTTAGTTACATTCATTGTTAAAAACTATTATACGGCTCTCGCGGAAATACATTTTAAAATATTTGGCTTTCATGGCTCTCTCAGCCAAAAAGGTTCCCGACATTTAATAAAAAAAATGATGGTCTTACCTTTACTTATAAATGAAGTCCATGCACAGCTCCTTCTGATCAAAAGCATCGATAACTTGTTTATAGAAGTCTTCCTTATCTTTCTTCAGTTTTAAAAGTCTCTCTGTCTCGATGGAGATCTTCCTTTATTACCTCCTGCTTCGATTGAAAGTCCAGTATAGAAAACGGTTTTACTTTAGATATGTAATCCTCCATGTTAAAAGTGCAAGTTTGAGGAAAAAATATACACACGCTGCTCACTCTTGCTGCTTGTTGTCACTTCTTCTGCAGCCGAGTAGTCGCAAGAAGGATCACTAGCGCCCTGTACCACCAGGAAGCGGGAGTCATTTAATGACTCATATTTGACACACGCAGCTATGGTATATTAATAAAAAATAACTGCTTACTGTTCTTTTTAGCATATTCAATAGCTTGGACCTTAAATCCTACTAAATAGCTCTTAATCTTCTTCCCTTTATGCGATTTCAAATTATTGAAATCAGCCACCTCCATTTTGAAAATGATGACAGGTGGAGTGTCACTCGTGACGTGACGAGTTTGACCCAGTGGAAATTCTAGGCGTATGCTAATTTTTTGGCGAAACGAGTTTGACCCGGCGGAAATTCTAGACATGCACTAATAAAAATAATATTTTGCGAAACGAGTTTGACCCGACAGTAATTCTAGGCAGGCGCATACTATATACCAGGCGGCAATTCAAGGTAATACGGTATTTCTTTCGTCACAATAACACATTTTGGTGGGGAAAAGTAGCACACTTATGTGAAACACTGCAGACAATGCTATTTCAGTCAAAACTAACAAGTTAATTTGTGTGATCAATCACAAAATGTATTGCATTATTCATCTACACACTTCAATTAATCATGCAATTTATTTTGACAGTACAAGCTCTTTTACCGTTAATGCTTTATGGTCAGTGATCAGATCAGTGCATCAGTCAGTATGGAGACTCAGACTGGACTGCTCACTGGTAAATTTCACTCCAAAATACACACTGATACAACTTTTGATAAAAAGTTTTGAGCAAATAAATGACCTGTATTCAAGTACATTTTGAAAAATGTTCTTGGATGTACAATAAAATGTATTCGTAGTCTTTGCTTAAATTAATTTCAATTACACAAGCGAGTAATCACCTGTGGTTAATCATGGTTAATCCAAGTTCCAAAATGTGAAAAAATAATTAATTATTCATTTTTCATCCGATTAATCAAATTTTGAATTTTGATTCGATCATGACTAAGCACAGATTATTACTTTCTTGCATAATTTCAATTGGTGTACCTCAGGGATCAATACTAGGACCTAAATTATTCAATCTCTATATAGATGACATCTGTAAAGTTACAAGAGATTTAAAGTTAGTATTATTTGCGGATGATACAAGAGAATACACAGAAGATAATACAAATAATAACAGAAGAAATGAACAAAATTAAAAAAAATGGTTTGACAAAAACAGACTATCATTGAATCTCAGTAAAACTAAAATAATGCTATTTGGTAACAGTAGAAAAGAAAGTCAAACACAAATACAAATAGACGGAATAGAAATTGAAAGAGTAAATGAAACCAAATTTCTAGGTATAATGATTGATGATAAATTGAACTGGAAATCTCATGTAAAAAAATATACAACATAAAGTAGCAAGAAACACGTCAATAATGAATAAAGCCAAATATGTTCTAGACCAAAAATCATTTCATATTCTCTACTGCTCACTAGTGTTACCATATCTGAGTTACTGTGTAGAAATATGGGGAAATAATTACAAAAGAACACTTCATTCACTAACAGTGTTACAAAAAAGATCAGTTAGAATAATACATAATGTTGGGTATAGAGAACATACAAACCCTTTATTCATTGAATCAAAAATACTGAAATTCCACGACAGAGTGGAATTGCAAACAGCTAAGATTATACACAAAGCAAACTATAACCTGCTTCCCAAGAATATACAACAATTCTTCTCAACCAAAGAGGAGAAATATAATCTTAGAGAAAAATATAATTTAAAACATTTGTACGCATGTACAACACTTAAGACCTTCAATATATCACTATGTGGAATTAAATTATGGAATGGATTAAGCAAAGTAATCAAACACAAAAAACTCTTCAAACTGGAAGTGTTCACAAAGTACAAAGAAGAAGAACCATGATAAACATTCTGATTTTATTCACCCATTCATTCCTTCATTCTCAAAATAATCTAACTCATCTCATAGTATGAAATAAAACTTACTTCACCAATGATTTATTCATTTATCCCCCGCGGCACCAAAAAGGGAATAAGCGGTAGAAAATGGATGGATAAGTATATCGTGAATACATTGACAACAGGAAATGAACAAAAGATTTAGCAACTGTTATGTAAAAAAAAAAAAAAGGGGTAGGATTAAATAAACTCTGCTTCTTCCTACTCCTTTTCGAACATGTTGAAAAGAGAAACTGGCGGTGTATCTTGTTGGGGCCGTGCCAGCAACTTGAGGGTTGCAGGTTCGATTCCCGCTTCTGCCATCCTAGTCACTGCCGTTGTGTCCCTGGGCAAGACACTTTACCCACCTGCCCCCAGTGCCACCCACACTGGTTTAAATGTAACTTAGATATTGGGTTTCACTATGTAAAGCGCTTTGAGTCACTTGAGAAAAGCGCTATATAAATATAATTCACTTCACTTCACACTTGTGTGCTTGCATGTTCGAAATAAACTCAAACTCACTGACTGTTTAACAACTCGCGCCGCCTTTCAAGTTACTATCCACCATTATGATAAATAACATATGCAGTCAAAATAAATAGTATGACTAATCTGCCTACTTACAGGATTATCGTGATATTTTGTATGATTAATCACATGAGTTAATGCACTATTTTCGACAGCCCTAATTTTGATGTGTTCTTCAAAAATACTTTGTCATTGTGCAGGTTATAAGGTTAAGGGTTCATTTTGAATATTCCATTTCCTGTACAATGGACCGAGTTAGCTAAATGTTGTGTTAATGCAAAATGACATACAGCCTTGAAATGTGTATGAGTTATAGATTAAAAGTAGACATCTTATTCAGTAATAATAATTGACAGAAATATTGTGCAGTAATAAATAGGTACATGATCAACAATATATGATGTGTTAATGCAAAATGACATATACACAATGGCATTGATAGGAACAGAATGACTTTGAGCGATCTGAGAATAATAACAGCCAGCGTTTAGTGTGCTCGGACCTCGCTCCATTATCTCTGGAGACGTGCCGCAAAGAATAGTGATGTGCGAGCCCCTCTGGCTTCAGGTGCTGCAAGCTGCTAGCCAGGCCCGAAGCCAGGCCCCCGAGAGCCAGACCTGGCAGCGCCGAGGCTGCGACGTGTGAAACGGCGCACACAAAGGAGCCCGGCTCCATCTGTATGCACCCGACATAGGCAGGCTTTTGTTGCAGCCGACAGGCACATGACTGCTAGCATCTTAACCCCTGAGAGCCAGTGTTTCTCCGCCTCTTCTCGCTAGCCTGCACCTTGACTTTGGTCTCAAGGGGGGGAGAAGCAACACTTTGAAGGCAGAGCTTGTGCTTGGCTGTTGTCCCACTGTGCAAATATTTTAGGGCAAAATAAAGTACAATATGATTAAAGTGGCAACCCGATCACTTTACCGATGTATGTCATTTCAATACATTTATTACTAAGGGAATGCTAAAACCTATCCGACATGTTGAATTATATAAACAAAACCAGCCACATTCTCGAGAGATATGTGACAGAGAAAATTAATGTAAAATCTAATGATGTATCAAATTCATGAGGAAATTATTGTATTTTTTAATTATATACCAAAGACCAAAAAAGCAAGCTGAAGGCCGAAATGGCCCCTGGGGACACAATTCATTTAAATACCTGAAATTGGTTATTGGTTAATATTGAGGTCAGGCTTGAAGAGCTGCACAAAAACACTCCGTATTTTCACGTGATAATATTTAAGATAAAAAAATTTAGATTCCAATCAACATTTGTGGAGGTTGCAATTAGGGCTGAAGTGTTGCAATTATTGGTTAGAACTTCACAATACCATATGTATCCTGCGTCTTTATGCAGTGTTTATGCAGTATTTTCCATAGTTCATTGATGAATTTAAATTGCAGCTTAAAATGTAAATTGTGTGAATGTACACTAGATTATAGTAATACTACTACAACACAATGTTGTTGACATGATTCAAATGCATTATTTGCAATTGCACAGAAAGTAGGTCAACTTAGTTCTCACTTGGTGCAGAAGTCGTCCTTGAGTTACAATCGGCCCCAAAACATTGCTTGAAGTAAAATAAAAATAAAACATTTTGTAAAAAAAAAAAAAAAAAAAAAGGTTTTGCAATGAATTGCTGTAACGATATTGTTTTCCCCATCCTAAGTTGTAATAGGAGTGTAGGAATGTTGTGTGTCCAGCCAAGTCAGCACTTTTGCATTAGTACTATTTATCTATTAGAGTTTAGGGCAAAAAGGAGCCCTTTTTAGAGTTAAGTGGAAATGCTTTCATGGCACATCCCGTGATTACAATTACACAATCCCCACATGTTTGAAAAGTAGTAGTAGTAGGAATCGGAGCTATATTGAATTCTACATATTTTCTGTATAACTGCTGATAAATATGTTCACTTCCTGTGTTTAGCTTACACCTGTTACCATTTTTTTATGATGGAAGAAGATGGGTAGTTTACTAGCAGTTAGTAGATAGTAATAAAACACAATTGATAAAAGAATAGGTCAGTAGGTAAATAAAGGAGCGATATTGCTCAGTGATAAATGAATACAGAATATATGATAACATTGTGAAATGACCATAATAGGCATAACTAGAAAATGCCTTATTTAATGTGCATTATCTTTCAGCCATTTGCGACATTTCTCAATTTGTCTTGGCTTTGTCATGGTTCTTAATTTAGAGCAGCACACTTTCTGTTCCGGAGAGTTTTTTCCTTTTTCTCTCTTTTTTTTGTTTGTTTTTTGAACGAAAGCAAAGTGAGTGAGTAAAGGGTCTCGATCGTCGTGTGAAGTGGTAGACGTTGCAGGTTTCACATTGACAAACTACATGGCACTTTAGCTGAGTGTGTGTGTGTGTGTGTGTGTGTGTGTGTGTGTGTGTGTGTGTGTGTGTGTGCGTGTGTGTGTGTGTGTGTGTGTGTGTGTGTGTGTGTGTGTGTGTGTGTGTGCTGAAACCCATGCTGATATGAAACCAATTCCCCATCATTCTGAGACTTTATTTGTAAACAATTTATAGAAGAAGAAGCGAGGAAGTCAGAAAAGTCGTCACATCCTCCCTCCTTCAAAGTGTGGGTGCACGATCCCGTCGGGGGCTGTGGGCGCGCAGAGGGCTCAGATCTGGGCCGAGCTAGGTCACGCAGGCCCTGTCCAGGCTGCAGACGGTGACGTGGCATCGAGCTAGAACCAACAGCAGGTCCGATTCCCGTTTTAGAGGATGCGCCACACCCTCAGCGGACACCAGAGGCTTTTTTTTTTCACACGCACTTTGATAAGGCCGACTGAGGGAAAGCTTTATTGAAGCAAAACGCATCTGGAAATATGTGCAGTAAGTTGCTTCATATTCTGTCGGGGTGTTTTTTGGTCAATTCGATGCTTTTTCACCATCAGGTGCAGCCTAATAGACGTGACGATAATGTTTGTTGCAGCCTTAAAGGAGCTTGGGGTCCCAGGCAGGACATTTTAGCCATCCTGCACTGCAGGATATGCAGATGCCTCCGAGTGGCGCTCCGTGCTGCTGTGTGTACTTTTGCAGCACTCTGCACGTATCGTGCAAATTACAAGAGGAAAAGGCGAGGTCAGACTGACCTCTCTAGATATTCCTGTAATAACATTTTTTATGTCATGGATGCTAAATGAAAAGCAAGACTTTGCTAATAAACCGTGCAAAAAAAAAAAAAAAAAAAAGAAGGGAGTCTCATGGTTAACTAAAAAAAAAAAAGGAAAAAAGTAGGATGATTCTCCCAAAGCTCTGCCCTGACTTAAACCAGGGCAGAAAGAAAGGAGCTGCGAGGATTTATTGCCGAGTGTGCACTTTTATAAGCTACCAAAGGACACTTGTTTGTAGCAAGCGCAGGCCCCACGGCCGTCTCTCCTCTTTTCCAAACTTCTGTTGTGCCGAATGTGGCTGGCGGAGAAGCTGGTGAGTGGCTTCATGATTATCAAAGTTATGAATTATTGTCACTCTGCTTGTCTTTTATTTCCGACCGAAAAACAATCTGTAACTACTATATTAGTCATCAAGACCCTTAAATGATATACAGGAAAATATTTGATGCATACTGAAAATATCTCATTTGAACTACAATATACATATTTGTCACTCTGCTTGTCTTTTATTTCCGACCCAAAACCAATCTGTAACAACTATTTAAGTCATCAAGACCCTTAAATGATATACAGGAAAATATTTGATGCATACTGAAAATATCTAATTTAAACTACAATGTACATATTTGTCACTCTGCTTGTCTTTTATTTCCGACCCAAAACCAATCTGTAACAACTATTTAAGTCATCAAGACCCTTAAATGATATACAGGAAAATATTTGATGCATACTGAAAATATCTAATTTAAACTACAATGTACATATTTTCAGCTATGTGCAGGGATATTGTTTTTTTTTCATGTTTCATGTTCTCTATTAAAGCTTCAAAAAAGTGGAGAGAACTTTTTGTCCGGGCAGTAAAATTTCTTCCAAAAAAAAGGCTAAGCAAACACACCATTATCATCACTGCATTACTAAATTAATCGATGTGTGAGAAATGTGTGTCAGCACGCATTTGCAGCTTATTTTTTTCACCTACTGGTATTTTAAAAAAGCCCCCTGAAGTTTTTACACTTTTTTTTTTTTATTCACAAGGTTACATATCAAGTTGTGTAACTGTAATAAAATATCTTGCATTAATGTAATATATAATACAAATAACTACGATATTTTATGGATTATAAATTAAAAGAATTGTCAAAATTGTATTTTACTCATTTTCTGTATTTTTTTCTATTCCATAAAAAAGTGGGAATAATGCAACATGCTCCCTATAGTCTTCAATACAATGTATGGATCCCTGCGTTTATATATTAGGTTCATCCGTGTTGCCTCTGGTTTAAATAATAATAGTGTCATTTTCTAATTATACATAATGCACAATAGCTCATTTACTGCATTTTTCAGGCAGTAAAAGTGTGTAATGTCAAAGAGAGGATTAAAAAACATAATTGTGGCTTTCTTCACTTTGCTCAAAGCGACTTTTTTATTTTTGATGTGCTTCTTATTTATGATGTATTTGTTAAAAAAAAAAAAAGGGGGGGGGTTTATTTTTTTCAAGCACGCTTGGCACATTGTAAATAGTGTGAGAGAGAGGCTGCGTCACGCAGGCCGCCATGTTGTGTCCCCGCGCCCTCCATTTTGTGATTCTGACTCTCAGCCGAGGCTCGGGTGCTCACATCAAACTTTTCTCCCAACTTGGCCTGAGCTTTTTACATCGACCGCTTTTGCTTCGTTTTCATATTTACATGTAGTCTTTTGTTGTGCTTTGTCAGCCCTTTTTTGATTAATGGCAGACAATGTCACCTTTTCCTCGCCGATGCTGCAAAGTGTGCCAAGCACCGCAACAAGTTGCAAGCTGCCTCGGCAGGTATCCCTCAAGGGACGGGATCC
Source organism: Nerophis ophidion (assembly GCF_033978795.1). Lineage (NCBI taxonomy): Eukaryota > Metazoa > Chordata > Actinopteri > Syngnathiformes > Syngnathidae > Nerophis > Nerophis ophidion. The sequence goes on from NC_084620.1 coordinate 67,761,142, forward strand.
TATTTGCACAACCCCTTAAAACAATTTGTCAGCGTGCGGCGGGACGTTTGCTTTTACGGCTTTGCGGCGCGAGCGCTTGTGACCCTGGGCCCGGTAATGGCCGCCGAGGGTCAGGCAGGTTAATAGAGACTGATGTACGAGGCCCCTGAGTGACATCCCAAAGGGGACGGCCCCTTAATCCTTATTAGGCCGTGTTAGCGAGTCTTTACCTTTCAAAGCAAACAGCACGCTCTCTTTAGACGCGGGGCCCCCTGACCTGCCCCTGGCGTTCCACTTTTGACCTTGAGGTCATGCCCTTTTGTTCGCAACTCTTTAGAGGCTGACCTTAGAGGTCACGCTTGTAATGGAGAAGTTGTCGCGGCGCGTGCTGCAGAGGGGCCCTCTCAGCAGACCACCTTGTAGAGGGGGCGCTTGCTGTATAGGAAGCATGTGTGTGTGTGTGTGTGTGCATATAGCTCGCTGCAACTTACGATTCTATACTTCTTACAGAACTTCATGAAGAATTGCTGAGTCAGGACCTAGTGGGGCGGGAATAACTGTGCACAACTGTCACGGCTTGGTAAGTACCTAGGTTTTAAGGTCAGCGGTTGGATACAATAAGAAAATGAAATGTGCAACATAAGTTGAAATGATTTTTAAAATGAGGCATAAAAAACTTGCAGGTAACTCTCCAATAAACAAAATCCTCAAATAAATAAATGTAGTATACAAACATATTTAAATTATATATCTATATTAGGGCTGAAAATCTTTGCGTGTCCCACGATTCGATTCAATATCGATTCTTGGGGTCGCGATTCGATAATGCCGGAAAATCGATTTTTTTCGATTTAACGCGATTCTTGATTCAAAAACGATATTTTACCGATTCAAAAGGATTCTGTATTCATTCAATACATAGATTTCAGCAGGATCTACCCCAGTCTGCTGACATGCTAGCAGAGTAGTAGATTTTTAAAATGAGGCATAAAATGCTTGCAGGTAACTCTCCAATAAATAATATCCTCAAACAAATGAAGTATACAAAAATAGATAAATGATATATCTGTATTAGGGCTGAAAATCTTTGCGTGTCCCACGATTCGATTCAATATCGATTCTTGGGGTCGCGATTCGATAATGCCGGAAAATCGATTTTTTCCGATTTAACGCGATTCTTGATTCAAAAACGATATTTTACCGATTCAAAAGGATTCTGTATTTATTCAATACATAGAATTTCAGCAGGATCTACCCCAGTCTGCTGACATGCTAGCAGAGTAATAGATTTTTAAAAAAAAGCTTTTATAATTGTAAAGGACAATGTTTTATCAACTGATTGCAATAATGTAAATTTGTTTTAACTATTAAACGAACCTAAAATACGACTTATTTTGTCTTTGTGAAAACATTGGACACAGTGTGTTGTCAAGCTTATGAGATGCCATGCAAGTGTAAGCCACTGTGACACTATTGTTCTTTTTTATTATTTTTATAAATGTCTAATGATAATGTCAATGAGGGATTTTTAATCACTGCTATGCTGAAATTATAACTAATATTGATACTGTTGTTGATAATATTCATTTTTGTTTCACTACTTTTGGTTTGTTCTGTGTCGTGTTTGTGTCTCCTCTCAATTGCTCTGTTTATTGCAGTTCTGAGTGTTGCTGGGTCAGGTTTGGTTTTGGAATTGGATTGCATTGTGATGGTATTGCTGTGTAGTAGTTTGTTGGATTGATTAAAAAGAAATTAAATGAAAAAAAAAAATCCCCCCCAAAAATCGATTTTTTTTTAGAAATGAGAATCGATTTTGAATTGCACAACGTGAGAATCGCGATTCCTATTCGAATCGATTTTTCCCCACACCCCTAATATATATATATATATATATATAGTAAATATTTAAACGGTGTAAATGATCTATTTTTAATTATTCATTCAAGTGATTGATTGTTTTACTTCCATCCTTCCATCCATTTTATCTATTGAATAAATTATGATTTAATAATATCAAATATTTTTTATTGATTATTTTACTTCCATCCATCCACCCATTTTATCTATTGAATAAATTATGATTTAATAATATCAAATATTTTTTATTGATTATTTTACTTCCATCCATCCACCCATTTTATCTATTCAATAAATTATGATTTAATAATATCAAATATTTTTTTATTATTTACTCAAATTTTTTGTATAAAATGTTCAGCTTCTAGCCCTGTTTTCCAACTTCATACTACACTGCTTTTTCGTCTTAACTTTTATTCGTCCTTTCACATATTTTACCGTAACGACGACATGTTCCCAAACAGGAAAGAGGGTTTTTAAGCTCTGGTTTCTTCTTGTCATGATCCTTAGCGATGCCTCCATGCTCTTCTGACAAAGTTGAACTAAGAGCAGTTACACTTCCTGTCCTCCACTTTAATGTGTGACGTGTATCGATAGACAGACACACTCTTTCTTTATTGCATGTTTTTTATTAACCACCTAAGAACGATTGTAGTCTTTGTTTTTAATCTACTTCTTTTGTCAAAGTTACAGATTTTGTAAAATAAATGGAAAAATCTGTTTGGTGCAAAAAACAAATGTCCACTGCAGAGGACCCTGGTTCTTAAAACTGACACGTGCTGGTATTATTTTCATATTCAAAAAAATTTTGAGAAGTTTCAGATCTTTTCGCCGCTTTAAGGTGCCGTAAGCCAACCTGTTACCGTCGGCGGGCCACTCCTGTGGGGGGGGCGATGCCGCGTAGAGCGCTGCTGTGTCAGAATTTGGCAACCGAGTCAAAACCAGAACCGTATCCTTAAATGAACCCTCGGCGTCGTACACAGCGGAGGAACAGGCTCTGCCAAGTTTTTTGAATTCCTGCCACGTGTTAGACGGTAAACAACCCTGTCTTTATAGACGCGGGTGGGGGGGGGTGGGGGTGCCTAGAGTCTCACCAAAATGCTGATAAATGCATTTTCTTACGCCATTGTTTGATTCCGGCAAGCGGCCTTGCTAGCATTTCATGCTTGCAGCTATTGGTCCAGAAAACGTGGTGAGATGTGACGTCAGCAGGTTTCAATCGGGGGACCGTTTTTCTCATCACAAAGAAATCTTTGCTCGCTTTCCGTCACTTGTTTACAACTTGTGTGTGCGCGCGTGTGTGTGTGTGTGTGTGTGTGTTATCTGGATAGTGCAGCAGTGCACACACTTTGAAAGGCCACGGTTCTTCATTTTGAGAGTTGAACTCACTGCCCCTGTGTGTGTGTGTGTGAGTGAGGTAGAAACACACGCCCATGTTAGCAGCGTCGACGCCTTCTTCTGCAAGAAGCTAGCAGCCATGTCTGCCTTGCAATGCTTTCCCCCAGCAGTCCATTAGCTACAATAAGCACAAACTCGCTGCAGCGTGAGGTGGGCTGGTTCTGGACATGTTTTCCACCCCCTTCCTTTTTTCTCCCTTTTTTTTTTTTTTGTGCCACACCGCAGAGAGGAGAATTGTGTCAGCGCTGAATTGCAGGCTCCTTTTTTGGGGGGAACCGAAGGGAAAGGGAAATGGCGTCCAAAAAGAGAGGAAGTTGTGTTGAGCTAAGGGGCATTACAGCACATTGGCCGATGAAAGAAGCTTGGAGAGAGTGGTGGGTCAGCTGCGAGTGAACCACGGATGCCGAAAGGTGAGCATGCAGGAGCGAGGGAAAGGCGAACACAGCCTGTGGCTAGCTGTGTAGCACCAGTTCTTCTCAAACCCCGTGAGAGGTTGGCGGGGGTACGTGAGAGGCAGGCAAATAGTGTCAGTATAAAAATGCACATTCCAGCAGAACTTTTGTCTCTGATTTACACTTCACATGGACTAAGGCAGGGGCCAAAATTTAAAAACTGAACAAAGCTGCGGGCCAAATTGAACAAATTAACCTTTTAATAGGACCCAAACAAGTTTTGCAATGAATATTGAACAAGCAAAGCTTATGTTACTTTATAGTGACATGCAAAATCCAGTTTCAAAGTGAATCAATCAATCAATCAATGTTTACTTATATAGCCCTAAATCACTAGTGTCTCAAAGGGCTGCACAAACCACTACGACATCCTCGGTAGGCCCACATAAGGGCAAGGAAAACTCACACCCAGTGGGACGTCGGTGACAATGATGACTATGAGAACCTTGGAGAGGAGGAAAGCAATGGATGTCGAGCGGGTCCAACATGATACTGTGAAAGTTCAATCCATAATGGATCCAACACAGTCGCGAGAGTCCAGTCCAAAGCGGATCCAACACAGCAGCAAGAGTCCCGTTCACAGCGGAGCCAGCAGAAAACCATCCCAAGCGGAGGCGGATCAGCAGCGCAGAGATGTCCCCAGCCGATACACAGGCGAGCAGTACTTGGCCACCGGATCGGACCGGACCCCCTCCACAAGGGAGAGTGGGACATAGAAGAAAAAGAAAAGAAACGGCAGATCAACTGGTCTAAAAAGGAGGTCTATTTAAAGGCTAGAGTATACAAATGAGTTTTAAGGTGAGACTTAAATGCTTCTACTGAGGTGGCATCTCGAACTGTTACCGGGAGGGCATTCCAGAGTACTGGAGCCCGAACGGAAAACGCTCTATAGCCCGCAGACTTTTTTTGGGCTTTGGGAATCACTAATAAGCCGGAGTCCTTTGAAGGCAGATTTCTTTGTATGGTACAATACAATCGGCAAGATAGGATGGAGCTAGACGGTGTAGTATTTTATACGTAAGTAGTAAAACCTTAAAGTCACATCTTAAGTGCACAGGAAGCCAGTGCAGGTGAGCCAGTACAGGCGTAATGTGATCAAACTTTCTTGTTCTTGTCAAAAGTCTAGCAGCCGCATTTTGTACCAACTGTAATCTTTTAATGCTAGACATGGGGAGACCTGAAAATAATACGTTACAGTAATCGAGGCGAGACGTAACAAACGCATGGATAATGATCTCAGCGTCTTTAGTGGACAGAATGGAGCGAATTTTAGCGATGTTACGGAGATGAAAGAAGGCCGTTTTAGTAACGCTTTTAATGTGTGACTCAAAGGAGAGAGTTGGGTCAAAGATAATACCCAGATTCTTTACCGTGTCGCCTTGTTTAATTGTTTGGTTGTCAAATAGAGTTCGGTGTCTAGCAGGACCGATAATCAGCATTTCCGTTTTTTTGGCGTTGAGTTGCAAAAAGTTAGCGGACATCCATTGTTTAATTTCATTAAGACACGCCTCCAGCTGACTACAATCCGGCGTGTTGGTCAGCTTTAGGGGCATGTAGAGTTGGGTGTCATCAGCATAGCAGTGAAAGCTAACACCGTATTTGCGTATGATGTCACCTAGTGGCAGCATGTAGATGCTGAAGAGTGCAGGGCCAAGGACTGAACCCTGGGGAACTCCACATGTTACCTTAACGTAGTGAAGTGAAGTGAATTATATTTATATAGCGCTTTTCTCTAGTGACTCAAAGCGCTTTACATAGTGAAACCCAATATCTAAGTTACATTTAAACCAGTGTGGGTGGCACTGGGAGCAGGTGGGTAAAGTGTCTTGCCCAAAGACACAACGCCAGTGACTAGGATGGCGGAAGCGGGAATCGAACCTGCAACCCTCAAGTTGCTGGCACGGCCACTCTACCAACCGAGCTATACCGCCCCGCAAATTCAAATAATAATAATAATAATAATAATAATTTCAAAATATCAATGGCATATCAAATAAAATTTTAATAAAAATGTAATGCCTCTTTTCTATTTGCAGCCCTCTGAGGTAAGTATCAAAATGAACTTTTTCCAAAGTCTAATAATACATTTGAAAATAAAATAACAATAATGAATGAAGCCAGAGAAAGTGCAAGAATAAAAACGTTAATTATTGCTCAGTTTGCTAAACTGATTTGCTTTAACACCGAATATAAAACAAGCAATGCTTCTATAACTTAACAGTGCAAAATCAACTTTCAAAAAACAAAGAATATCAATGGCATATTAAATAAAATGAAAATAAAATCAATGGTGGTAGCGGGGGGGTGTATAGTGTAGTGTCCCGGAAGAGTTAGTGCTGCAAGAGATCCAGGTTATTTGGCATGTTGTGTTTATGTTGCGAATGTTCTCCCAAAATGTGTTTGTCATTCTTGTTTGGTGTGGGCTCACAGTGTGGCGCATATTTGTAACAGTGTTAAAGTTGTTTACACGGCCACCTTCAGTATGGGTGTTGACCAAGTATGCATGCATTCATTGCGGTGCGTAAAAGCCGCAGATATTATGTGACTGGGCTGGCACGCTGTTTGTAGGGAGGAAAAGAGGACACGGCGACAGGTTGTAGAGTACGATAAAGGCAGGGTCCTCAATATTGTTGTCCGGGTGGAAATCGGGAGAAATTCGGGAGAATGGTTGCCCCCGGGAGATTTTCGAGAGGGGCACTGAAATTCGGGAGTCTTCTGGGAAAATCGGGAGGGTTGGCAAGTAAGAGTATTAGCGGTGAATGCGGTGTTACAGCGGCACCACTGCTGTATAATACCGGCGGGCCAGCTCTAATGTTAATTTGATATTGCCTTAAGGGCCAAATTAAAAAACACGGCGGGCCACATTTGGCCCGCGGGCCAGAGTTTGACACCCATGGACTAAGGAGTAAAAAAAAAAAGACCAAATGTAATTATTTTAGAATAAAAATCGACCGATATTTGTTTTTCAGGGCTGATACTGATGATTAGTTGTCAATGAGGCCGATATCCCATATTTGGAGTTTTTTGATTGATTGATTGAAACTTTTATTAGTAGATTGCACAGTTCAGTACATCTTCTGTACAATTGACCACTAAATGGTAACACCCCAATAAGTTTTTCAACTTGTTTAAGGTCCACGTTAATCAATTCATGGTAAAAGTAAGTTAGCTTAACATTAACATGAATAGCAGTTGGACAAGGTTTTAAGTTGTGTTTTTATTTTTGAGGAAAAACCCCACCAGTAAGGTTTTACACGGCGCTAATGTTGCGGTTAATTTAGCAGCAAAAAACATCAGGGGATTTCAGTAACACCTTTATTACGGAGCATCAATATTTGCATTTTAAAATCCGGGAAAATTGGTAAAAATAAGGGATTGCCTTACATCACATTAACTTTTATAGCAGTTTTCTCGTGATGAAACATGGAGTATTGTGAACATTAAAAAAACAGGGAGCTCAGGGGTGTCCAAACTTTTTCCACAGAGGGCCGCACACGGAAAAATTTAAGCATGCGGGGGCCATTTTGATATTTTTCATTTTCAAAACATAACAAAATATATGGATTTTTTTTTTTTAATCCTTAGAGCTCCTGGAGAGCATAGAGGGTCTCAGTCACTAAAATGTTAAAAATAAATCAAATTATTTTTATTTTTTATTTAATGCTTACAGTAAATCTCAATATCAACTTGAGGTTGATATAAAGTAAAACAAATAAGTTTTTATGCCTTTTCTGTCAAAGACAACTTTGTTTTTTATAGTAAAAGTAGTGAAATATGAAGTATTTAAATAGATACTACTTTATTGATTCCTTCAGGAGAGTTCCTTTATTTAGCAATTAAAGCCCTCAAAGATCAATAATGCAGGGCACCATTGATTTTAATTATTTAATATTTTTGAGTAATCACAGTGAAAAGTTAAATAAAATCCTACTAAATATATTTAATATCTGAAAGGTTCCCCACTCATAAAGTTATACATTTTTATTATTATTTTTTTACTTGTAACACTTAAATTTCAAGACCAACTTCCGATATATCTGTCGATTTCAAGTTTGAACTATTATTTTTTTTGTTTTATGCTATGTTGTCAAAACTTTGATGTTTTTATATGGCAACCACACAACATATGCAATATTTTTTCCACATAAAACATTTTAAAGTGATAATTTTTAAGTATTAATTCATTATAACATAGATTTTTTCGTCCTTTTTTTTGGAGCAATGGAAAATAAAGACAAAAGGAACAAAAAACCAGCTGCATGGCAGCTTTGTGTCAACATTGCCACTTTTTCTCATTATATTATATTTCACCTCATTTAAATGTTTTTTTAAATTTTTGCAATACTATACATTTTGCAATTTTTGCAGAATGTGTGGCGGGCCAGTAAACGATTAGCTGCGGGCCGCAAATGGCCCCCGGGCCGCACTTTGGACACTACTGGTGTAGCTTATAGTTTAACTTTATTTTTTGTTTTTAAAACAAGAGACAGTTTACATGAATGAATATAAGTGTAAAAATGCTACATTGTAGCCGGTGGCTAATTTCCATATTTTGTCCCTGTGTCAATTAATGCCAAACACATGAAAACAGGACCGCACCAAACAACAGGACAACAATAAAACAATAATAATAGAAAGTACAGTAGAGCTAAAACAAAGTGAAAGAATACACCAAATTACTAATGACAGACCAGTAATTAAATGACCATAGAAAGCTGGATTCCGTTGTAAGAGTGCTGAAGTACTCAAGTGTTAAAGTGCCTGAGAGTTAAAATATAGAGAATTGCACAATAACTATTACATAGTGCTGATTCACAAATGTGTAGAGTACTGGTGTAAATTGCACATTGCCCTATTGCATTTATTTTGCACACCCGGACGTGTGTGTAGAAGTATTATTGCACAAGTTTGCATTCATAGTTGTGATTATGTACGTACCTGTCGTACCATTTCACAACATTCCATACATAACAAAGTGTATGTAAGCAGACATTGAGACGTTTCTTCCTGGATGTAGAAAGTAAGAGAATGTGTTAGCTGTTGCCTGGTTTGTCAAAAATATTTACACTAGTTTGGACTTTTGGCAGTAACATCTTCTCCAGCCATTTGTGTTGCGTTATTTGAATGAACATGAAACTCGTGGCGCCCCTTTAATAAGCCCACGGTCTGAGTGTTGCGGACGCAGACTTTTTGAGCGACACCATCGCGGCAGTAGCGTAAACAAACAAAACGGGAGCAGGAAAGAAGGACAAAAACTGAATTTCCCGCCAAAAATGGAAGATTATATAGTTGGCAAAAAAGACGTACTGTATCATTGACCAACACTGCAGTAGGGAGAGAGACGTTGGCGAGGGAAGAATTCTAAAAAAAAAACTCAAATTATTTGTCAGATATCAAAACATTTTTGCGGGAGAATTATTGACAATGAGAGTAATTTTTATTCTTAAATTAACTAAAAAGGGAACTTTTCTCATGCAGGACAAAAGGGTTAATGTTTGAGCTGTGATTATTACGACTATCTACTTCACTATCCATCCATCCATCCATTTTCTACCGCTTATTCCCTTTGGGGTCGCGGGGGGCGCTGGTGCCTATCTCAGCTACAATCAGGCGGAAGGCGGGGTACACCCTGGACAAGTCGCCACCTCATCGCAGGGCCAACACAGATAGACAGACAACATTCACACTCACATTCACACACTAGGGCCAATTTAGTGTTGCCAATCAACCTATCCCCAGGTGCATGTCTTTAAAAGTGGGAGGAAGCTGGAGGGAACCCACGCAGTCACGGGGAGAACATGCAAACTCCACACAGAAAGATCCCGAGCCTGGGATTGAACCCAGGACTACGCAGGAGGACCTTCGTATTGTGAGGCAGACGCACTAACCCCTCTGCCACCGTGAATGTACTTCACTAATTATTTATTTTTTTAAATAATAAATATCGGTATCATGTGTGTATATCTATATCTGCTGTGTATATCTACAGTGGGGCAAAAAAGTATTTAGTCAGCCAGCGATTGTGCAAGTTCTCCCACTTAAAATGATGACAGAGGTCTGTAATTTTCATCATAGGTACACTTCAACTGTGAGAGACAGAATGTGGAAAAAAAAATCCAAGAATTCACATTGTAGGAATTTCAATTAATTTATTTGTTATTAATGGTGGAAAATAAGTATTTTGTCAACCATTCAAAGCTCTCACTGATGGAAGGAGGTTTTGGCTCAAAATCTCACGATACATGGCCCCATTCATTCTTTCCTTAACACGGATCAATCGTCCTGTCCCTTTAACAGAAAAACAGCCCCACAGCATGATGTTTCCACCCCCATGCTTCACAGTAGTTATGGTGTTCCTGGGATGCAACTCAGTATTCTTCTTCCTCCAAACACGACGAGTTGAGTTTATACCAAAAAGTTCTATTTGGTTTCATCTGACCACATGACATCCTCCCAATCCTCTGCTGTATCATCCATGTATCCATTTTGGTATAAACTCAACTGGTCGTGTTTGGAGGAAGAAGAATACTGAGTTGCATCCCAAGAACACCACACCTACTGTGAAGCATGGGGGTGGAAACATCATGCTTTGGGGCTGTTTTTCTGCTAAGGGGACAGGACGATTGATCCGTGTTCAGGAAAGAATGAATGATTTTGAGCCAAAACCTCCTTCCATCAGTGAGAACTTTGAATGGTTGACAAAATATTTTTTTCCCACCATAATTTACAAATAAATTCTTTAAAATTCCTACAATGTGAATTCCTGGATTTTTTTTTCCACTTCTGTCCCTCACAGTTGAAGTGTACCTATGATGAAAATTACAGACCTCTGTCATCATTTTAAGTGGCAGAACTTGCACAATCGGTGGCTGACTAAATACTTTTTTGCCCCACTGTCTATCTTTTGTAGTTGCAAATAAAAGGCAACGTAAAAAATTACAAATATCAGCGCAGATAATCAGCCGATCTCTATTTTAAACGTTATTTCAGCTCATTTTCTTGTTCTCTAATGATTATCAGCAGGGCCGCCGCTAGGGATTTTGGGCCCCATGAAAAGAATCTTTACAGGGCCCCCCAACACATAATTTCATATAATTTCATCAGAGGCAGGCCCCTCTCTATCATGGGCCCCTAGAATCCGTCTCCTTTACCTAAACCCCCTTTTCGGCGCCCCTGATTATCAGCAAAGTAAATAAATATGTTCAGGTTGTCAGTAATAATTGAATTCAGGGGTGGCGGGAAGACATTCGT